>NC_069501.1:960400364-960427864 GCF_027579735.1 Bombina bombina | reverse complement strand
GCGCCAGGGTTAAAAAGCAGCGTTGAAAGGTCCCAACTCTGCTTTTTTCCTAATGCTGGTATTAAGAGTCTTGCAGGTACAGGTGTACCGCTCACTTTTTTTCTGCGACTCGAGCATACCGCAAATCCACTTACGTAAATTGCGTATCCTATCTTTTCATTGGGATTTTCCTAACACCGGCATGACGAGTCTTGAAAAAAGTGAGCGGTACACCCTCTCCTGTCAAGAGAGGTAAAAGAGCTGATTACTTTGGGGCAATGCCCCGCAAAAAGCCCTTTTAAGAGCTATTTGTAATTTAGTATAGGGTAGGGATTTTTTTTTATTTTGGGGGGCTTTTTTATTTTATTAGGGGGATTAGATTAGGTGTAATTAGTTTTAAAAAATTGTTGTAAACGTATACGCCTGGGCATACAATAGGGTGCGCTATAAGGAGTAGTAATGTGTAAGAACAATGTGTGAGTGTGCACAAAGTGCCAAAAATATGGAATAGGGTAAAAAATGTTATCTGATACGACTGGGCTTGGATACTCCAACAATAGTTATGAAAAAACTTGATATAGTATTCTCGGGTTAGTATGACGATAGAGTGGATGTGATCGTATGTAAAAAATAAAAGTAAAAATAAATGTGCAATGTGTGCTAAAAACCGTGTGATTTTCCTAAAGGTGTAATTGGTCTAGAAGTTCAATTAATACTTATACAGATATGTAGTCTCCCTAGAGGTGTATCAAGTATAAGAAATTAATTGGAAATATTAAAACGAGTGTGAAAAACCAATGTGATAATCTGATAAACAATGCATATAATAAAATACATATGAATAGTCAAAAAATTGCAAAAAAAGTACAATAAAAAATCCAAATGAAAGAATATATGTGTATGAAGATAAAAAAGTGCAAAAAAACATAAAGTCCTGGAAAAATAGATATATGAAAAAAAGAAAGTCTTTAAAATGGAGCAACCAGATGAATAAAAAACAAATATATGAAAAGTTTAAAAGGTTTCAAACGAAAAAGTTCAGAAAGTATTCAAAAAAGAGGGGGGGGGGGGTGGTATGTAGGCAGCTCCTCTTCAGCACCGATGGTCAGTCAGGTAATCTAGAAGTGGAGACAAAAAGAAAGGGAGCGCCTCATGGTGTGATATTGCATATACAAGATAAAAACCTCAGTGGGACAAGGAGCATTGAAATGCTACTCACAAACAAGTTTGGCACTACAGAGTAGTGCATGCAAGCCGGCTGGCCTTTATACAGCAGCCAGTACGCTGACAGGAGTCCGCGGAGAAGCCGGGAAGGGCTATACCAGGTAGCCGAGCAATGAAGGATGTCTCGGTGTAAGGCGTCTTCCGATTCGATCAGCGTGTGGAGGTCTGATAGTATACCTAGCAGGTAACAGCCGCCGTCAGCGGTTTAAAGGTATTAGAGCAAACTCGGCATATAAGGATACTTGGTATTGAGTCCAGTTAAAAGCGCCAGAGTTGTAAAATCTGATAACACAGACAGGATCAGATGTGTTGTGTTTAAAAAATGATTTATTTGAGCACTACAACGCGTTTCTCAGCCTTAAAGCTCTTGGCCGTTTCATCAGGTAATGTATACGGTTAAAACTGCGTAAGAGCTTTTAAAACCACAAGTAAAACAGGATTGGTCGGAACTTCCGCCACAAAACTAACAACACATCTGCTTGCATAATAAGAATCACAGGTAACGGCATAGTTGTTACGATTCAAAACATGTCATTTTAAAACAATCTGAAACATATAATAATTTTAAAATTAAAAATACAAAAAACGTAAAAGAAACAAGAAAAAAAGGGAAAAAATCTCCTATGCACAGAAAAAAAACTTGTCAAATCGTCTGTAGACATAAAAAAAATATGATAATACGTGTAATATTAAAAAAATCTGCCTTAAATAGGAGTTACAAAAAAACTGAAGGAGCATCTGCAGACATTTAAGATACTCGATACATATATATATAATAATAAAATGATCTACCCAAGATGTAAAATTCAAATGACGAAAACTGTCTGAAAACTCAATTAATATTTAAAAAGAGAAATATTAGTGTGTCTAAAACCTTGATATATGCAAATAAAAAATATTGTATGTCTGAAACATTATTATAAATAAATGAAACATATTATACACTTGTTTGAAAATCAAATAGACAAATGGACCACTGAGAAAACTATCATGGAAAAAAAGGAGATAATATGGAATAAAAGGTTATACAAGAATATGTACAAATATCGTATCATAAGGATACATAGAGCTTGTGTGTATTAGGAGAAAATAAAAAATGAAAGTATGTTCCAAAAAAAGGTGTTAGAATAGGAATGCAACGTAAATTGGGCATAAAAATACATAAAAATAGAAATGTATGCTGAGAATAATAACCCTGATGGGTGATGAAATGTGAAAATGTTGAGTAAAAAAAACATAATTTATGCTTACCTGATAAATTTATTTCTCTTGTGGTGTATCCAGTCCACGGATCATCCATTACTTGTGGGATATTCTCCTTCCCAACAGGAAGTTGCAAGAGGATCACCCACAGCAGAGCTGCTATATAGCTCCTCCCCTCACTGCCATATCCAGTCATTCGACCGAAACAAGCCGAGAAAGGAGAAACCATAGGGTGCAGTGGTGACTGTAGTTTAATTAAAATTTAGACCTGCCTGAAAAAGACAGGGCGGGCCGTGGACTGGATACACTACAAGAGAAATAAATTTATCAGGTAAGCATAAATTATGTTTTCTCTTGTTAAGTGTATCCAGTCCACGGATCATCCATTACTTGTGGGATACCAATACCAAAGCTAAAGTACACGGATGATGGGAGGGACAAGGCAGGAACTTAAACGGAAGGAACCACTGCCTGTAGAACCTTTCTCCCAAAAACAGCCTCCGAAGAAGCAAAAGTATCAAATTTGGAAAATTTGGAAAAAGTATGAAGCAAAGACCAAGTTGCAGCCTTGCAAATCTGTTCAACAGAGGTCTCATTTTTAAAGGCTCAGGTGGAAGCCACAGCTCTAGTAGAATGAGCTGTAATCCTTTCAGGAGGCTGCTGTCCAGCAGTCTCATAGGCTAAACGGATTATACTCCGAAGCCAAAAAGAAAGAGGTTGCCGAGGCCTTCTGACCTCTCCTCTGTTCAGAGTAAACAACAAACAGGTTAGATGTTTCGCGAAAATCTTTAGTAGCCTGTAAGTAAAACTTCAAGGCACGGACTACGTCTAGATTATGCAAAAGACGTTCCTTCTTTGAAGAAGGATTAGGACATAATGATGGAACAACAATCTCTTGATTGATATTCCTGTTAGAAACCACCTTAGGTAAAAACCCAGGTTTTGTAAGCAGAACAACTTTATCTGAATGAAGATCAGATAAGGAGAATCACAATGTAAGGCAGATAACTCCGAGACTCTTCGAGCCGAGGAAATAGCCATCAGAAAAAGAACTTTCCATGAAAGAAGTTTGATATCAATAGAATGAAGGACTTTAATAACCAAGTTTAAGCTCCATGGAGGAGCGACAGGTTTAAACACAGGCTTAATTCTAACTAAAGCCTGACAAAATGCCTGAACGTCTGGAACTTCTGCCAGACGCTTGTGTAAAAGAATAGACAGAGCAGAAATCTGTCCCTTTAAAGAACTAGCTGATAATCCTTTGTCCAAACCCTCTTGGAGGAAGGACAATATCCTAGGAATCCTAACCCTACTCCATGAGTAATTCTTGGATTCACACCAATAAAGATATTTACGCCATATCTTGTGGTAAATTTTCCTGGTGACAGGCTTTCGTGCCTGTATTAAGGTATCAATGACTGACTCGGAGAAGCCACGCTTTGATAGGATCAAGCGTTCAATCTCCATGCAGTCAGTCTCAGAGAAAGTAGATTCGGATCATTGAAAGGACCTTGTATTAGAAGGTCTTGTCTCAGAGGCAGAGTCCATGGCGGAAAGGATGACATGTCCACTAGGTCTGCATACCAGGTCCTGCGTGGCCACGCAGGCGCTATCAAAATCACCAATGCTCTTTCCCGTTTGATTTTGGCAATCAGACGAGGGAGCAGAGGAAACGGTGGAAACACATAAGCCAGGTTGAAGAACCAAGGCGCTGCTAGAGCATCTATCAGTGCCGCTTCTGGGTCCCTGGACCTGGATCCTTAACAAGGAAGCTTGGCGTTCTGGCGAGACGCCATGCGATCCAATTCTGGTTTGCCCCAACGGAGAACCAATTGAGCAAACACCTCTGGATGGAGTTCCCATTCCCCCGGATGAAAAGTCTGACGACTTAGAAAATCCGCCTCCCAGTTCTCTACACCTGGGATATGGATCGCTGACAGGTGGCAAGAGTGAGTCTCTGCCCAGCGAATTATCTTGGAGACTTCTGATATCACTAGGGAACTCCTGGTTCCCCCTTGATGGTTGATGTAAGCCACAGTCGTGATGTTGTCCGACTGAAATCTGATGAACCTCAGTGTTGCTAGCTGAGGCCAAGCCAGAAGAGCATTGAATATTGCTCTTAACTCCAGAATATTTATTGGGAGGAGTTTCTCCTCCTGAGTCCATGAACCCTGAGCCTTCAGGGAGTTCCAGACTGCACCCCAACCTAGAAGGCTGGCATCTGTTGTTACAATTGTCCAATCTGGTCTGCGAAAGGTCATACCCTTGGACAGATGGGCCCGAGATAACCACCAGAGAAGAGAATCTCTGGTTTCCTGATCCAGATTTAGTAGAGGGGACAAATCTGTGTAATCCCCATTCCACTGACTGAGCATGCATAATTGCAGCGGTCTGAGATGCAGGCGCGCGAATGGCACTATGTCCATCGCCGCTACGATTAAGCCGATTACTTCCATGCACTGAGCCACCGTGGGGCGCGGAATGGAGTGAAGAACACGGCAAGCATTTAGAAGTTTTGATAACCTGGACTCCGTCAGGTAAATTTTCATTTCTACAGAATCTATTAGAGTCCCTAGGAAGGAAACCCTTGTGAGAGGAGATAGAGAACTCTTTTCTTCGTTCACTTTCCACCCATGCGACCTCAGGAATGCCAGAACTATCTCTGTATGAGATTTGGCAATTTGAAAGCTTGACGCCTGTATCAGGATGTCGTCCAGGTAAGGAGCCACCGCTATGCCTCGCGGTCTTAGGACCGCCAGAAGTGAGCCCAGAACCATTGTAAAAATTCTTGGGGCTGTAGCCAACCCGAATGGAAGAGCTACAAATTGGTAATGCCTGTCTAGAAAGGCAAACCTCAGGAACTGATGATGATTCTTGTGAATCGGAATGTGAAGGTAGGCATCCTTTAAGTCCACTGTGGTCATGTACTGACCCTCTTGGATCATGGGTAAAATGGTTCGAATAGTTTCCATCTTGAATGACGGAACTCTGAGGAATTTGTTTAGGATCTTTAAATCCAAAATTGGTCTGAAGGTTCCCTCTTTTTTGGGAACCACAAACAGATTTGAATAAAACCCCTGTCCTTGTTCCGTCCGCGGAACTGGATGGATCACTCCCATTACAAGGAGATCTTGTACGCAGCTTAGGAATGCCTCTTTCTTTATCTGGTTTGCAGATAATCTTGAAAGGTGAAATCTCCCTTGTGGAGGAGAAGCTTTGAAGTCCAGAAGATATCCCTGAGATATGATCTCCAACGCCCAGGGATCCTGAACATCTCTTGCCCACGCCTGGGCGAAGAGAGAGAGTCTGCCCCCTACTAGATCCGTTGTCTGATAGGGGGCTGCTCCTTCATGCTGTCTTAGAGGCAGCAGCAGGCTTTCTGGCCTGCTTGCCCTTGTTCCAGGACTGGTTAGGTTTCCAGGCCTGCTTGGATTGAGCAAAAGTTCCCTCTTGTTTTCAAGCAGAGGAAGTTGATGCTGCACCTGCCTTGAAATTTCGAAAGGCACGAAAATTAGACTGTTTGGCCTTTGATTTGGCCCTGTCCTGAGGAAGGGTATGACCCTTACCTCCAGAAATGTCAGCAATAATTTCTTTCAAACCAGGCCCGAATAAGGTCTGCCCCTTGAAAGGAATGTTGAGTAATTTAGACTTTGAAGTCACATCAGCTGACCAGGATTTGAGCCATAGCGCCCTACGCGCCTGGATGGCGAATCCGGAATTCTTAGTCGTTAGTTTAGTTAAATGAACAATGGCATCAGAAACAAATGAGTTAGCTAGCTTAAGAGTTCTAAGCTTGTCAACAATTTCAGTCAATGGAGCTGTATGGATGGCCTCTTCCAGGGCCTCAAACCAGAATGCCGCCGCCGCAGCAGTGACAGGCGCAATGCATGCAAGGGGCTGCAAAATAAAACCTTGTTGAATAAACATTTTCTTAAGGTAACCCTCTAATTTTTTATCCATTGGATCTGAAAAATCACAACTGTCCTCAACCGGGATAGTGGTACGCTTTGCTAAAGTAGAAACTGCTCCCTCCACCTTAGGGACAAGTCTGCCATAAGTCCCGTGTAGTGGCATCTATTGGAAACATTTTTCTAAATATAGGAGGTGGGGAAAAGGGCACACCGGGCCTATCCCACTCCTTACTAATTGTCATGTTTACCTCTTTCTACACAATTGCCACATACCTACTTACTGCGGTACTCCTATAAATTCCCCCAATAGGAAGCACTCAATGCTTCAATATTCTTGCTGCAAGTGATACGTTACTCGGGAGACTTCTGCCTAGAGCCCACCTCCAACTACAGCAGTCCCGGATCTAGCGGTGACGTCACACGCCAACGGAGCGCGCGCGCCTACCGCAAATCCTCTCTGAAGCCTCAGCCACAAACTCCGGAATTACAAGTCTCTGACTATAATTGTCTTAAAAGCCGCATCCATCTTCTAATCTTCTCTAAGCGGTAAGATTAATCCAAGTCTGCTCCTATGAAACTGTGCACAATTATTACAAGCCGGCCTTACGGAGGATACTATAATTTCACTTATCTGTCTCTTCTTATATCATTACATTGCTAAGTGTTGTTATAATTTACATGCCTTTAGCTAACTACAAATGTTATCTGCTAAGGCTGCACTTTTACTTACTTCTAAGTTAAATACAGTTACAAATAAAACACCCAGAAACATTCTAATGTATTACAAAGGCAGAGAGGTTAAATACTGTGTAGAGTTGAATACTCCACAAATCGCAGCTATTTCCCTCTCAGCCGCATATTAAAGGGATGTGTATTGCATGATAACTTAACCCTGCTGCCACTCGTTTTTTCCTTTATATCAGGCATACACTTCCCAACACTAATATTGCTGCAGTTGTGGTCCTTATACTCATCACTACCAATTTCTACTTGCAGGGGATTCAAAAATAATAAACCCTGACAATAATATTGAAGCCAGAATGGACCCAGCAGCCCTAGTAGCCCATATAGATACACTCACTAAAACAGTTGATAATCTGTCTAAGGGGCTTACTGCTCTGCAAACTGAACATAACACTTTAAAGTTATATATTGATGAAAAATTTGATAGTTTGAAAGCACTTCACTCTACATATGAACCACAGCCAAACCCACCACAACCTTTTAGCGGTATAAGAAGTGAGTTCAGAGAGTTTAGAAACTCTTGTTTTCTTTATTTTCAATTAAAATCAAAAACATATACTAATGACCACCTAAAGGTGCTCACAACTATTTCATACCTGCGCGGAGAGCCCCGCATCTGGGCAAACCTCTTTTTTGAGATTAATGATCCTATATTGTACTCCTTGGACCAATTCTTCAAGGCAATGGGCCAGGTGTATGATGACCCCTACAAGCAGTTATCTGCTGAGACTGCAATGAGATCCCTACGCCAGAATAAAAGGCCAGTGGAGGACTATATTGCAGAATTCAAAAAGTGGTCAGCTGATACTCAATGGAATGATCTCTCCTTGAGAAATCAGTTTAGGCTTGGTCTCTCCGAATCCCTCAAGGATGAACTAGCAAGGCAACCACTCCCTGAATCTTTAGACAAACTCATAGATAGTTGCATAACTCTAGATAGACGTATCAGGGAGAGACGTACAGAGAAGACACATCATGACACCATTGTTAAATTTCCAACACCACTTGCACCCAACATTCCTTCACAAAAGCCACCATCTAGGGCTGCAGAGACTCCTATGGAAATAGGGTTCATCCGTGGACCCCTTACACCACAGGAAAAGTTGAGAAGGAAAACCTTGGATCTCTGCATGTACTGTGGCGGTTTAGATCATGCAGTGAAGGACTGTGCACAACTCCTACGCAGGAAGGGTAAGCAAAGAGCTACACATATCTGTTTATCCTCTAAACAACACCGCTCTAACCATTGCACCCTCCCTATTCTCTTACAGTGGGAACACCACAGACTCCAGTCTGAAGCTATTCTAGATTCAGGAGCAAGCCACAATTATATTGATCACCAGTTTGCAGTGTACAATAAAATACCACTTATAAAAAAAAAACATACCCAGTCTCCTCCGTTTTGTTGATGGTAAAGAGATTACCTCAGGGCCTATAAAATATCACACAATACCTCTTCGCATCACTACACAGTGCTTACACACTGAGTTTCTCACCTTCGATGTAATACCATCTCCAATGTATCCTATCATTTTTGGCATTACCTGGTTTAAACAACATGATCCAACCATAACCTGGTCCACTTCACATATCAAATTTTCTTCTACATATTGCACAAACACCTGTCTCCATCAGGAACAACTACTCCTAGATAATCCTAATCAAGTTCCTATCGAATACACCTCCTTCTCTGATGTTTTTGACAAGAAAGAGTCAACTCATCTACCCCCTCATAGGATCTATGACTGTCCAATTGAACTACATCCTGGAGCTGATATCCCTTATGGACATGTCTTTCCATTATCAGAACCAGAATTAGAACACCTAAGATCTTACTTAAAAGAAAGTCTTCAGAAGGGATTTATTCGCCACTCCACTTCCCCTGCTGGTGCTGGGATTTTCTTTGTAAAAAACAAAGATCAGTCATTGAGACCCATCATAGATTATAGGGAGCTAAATAAACGCACTATAAAAAACCGGTATCCTTTACCTCTCATTCCTCAATTAATTGACAGATTAAGGGGTGCCATGTATTACACTAAATTGGACCTCAGAGGAGCTTATAATTTAGTACGCATTAAACAAGGCCATGAATGGTTGACAGCCTTCAGAACAAGATATGGCTTGTTTGAGTACACAGTCATGCCTTTCGGCTTATGTAACGCCCCTGCTACTTTCCAGTATTTCATAAACGACATCTTCAAAGATTACCTTGATTTGTTTATGGTCATTTACTTAGATGATATCCTCATATACTCCTCAGACCTCCAGGAACATATAAAACATGTTACCCTAGTCTTGACTCGTCTACGAGATCATTCACTATATGTCAAACTCGAAAAATGTACTTTCCATACCCAAGAGATTAAATTTCTGGGTTACACCATAACACCCAAAGGTATTGAGATGGACTCTGACAAAATAACAGCTGTACAAGATTGGCCTATCCCTAAGTGTAAAAAGGATATCCAGAGATTTATGGGGTTCGCAAATTTTTACAGGAAATTCATCAAGGATTTCGCTAATCTCTCTAGACCCCTAACAAATCTAACTAAAACTGGGAAGTTCGCTCCAACTGGATACCTCCTTCCGCTACCAACACCCCATCGACCTTGGACTCATATTGCCTTGGATTTCATAGTGGATCTCCCTGTCTCACACAAACAGAACACTATACTGGTTGTTGTGGATTTATTCAGCAAGATGGCACATTTTGTTCCATATCACAAACTACCTACTGCAGCGGAAACTGCCACTCTGATGTTCGCACACATCTTCAAATTACATGGACTTCCGAACTCCATTACTTCAGATAGGGGTAGTCAATTTACAAGTAAATTCTGGAACCATCTCTGCCGCTCACTCAATGTCACTAGAAGGCTTAGTACCTCTTTCCATCCACAAACCAATGGACAGACTGAGAGAACAAATCAGTGGTTGGAACAGTACTTACGATGCTTTGTATCAGCTAGACAGGATGATTGGGCCACACTTCTTCCTTACGCCGAATTTGCCTTCAATAATTGCGAACATTCTTCCACCAAGACCACTCCGTTTTTTGTTAACTATGGATTCCACCCTACTTTCGAATGGGATTCCTCATCTCAAACTCATTCCCCAGTGATAAACGGGTTGCTAAACACTATATCTGACACCTTTACCCTGGTTAAACATAATATTGACTCTGCCAAACGCCGTTACAAACTTCAATATGACAAGAAGAGGTTACCATCTCCCTCCTACGCTGTGGGTGACTATGTCTGGTTGTCCACCCGTAATTTGCATCTTCCAGTCCCTTCTAAGAAACTGACCTCTGTATATATTGGACCTTTTCCCATTGTAAAGGTGGTGAACTCCAACGCCGTCACTCTGTCTCTACCTGCCACAATGAGGTGTCATCCCACATTCCATGTCTCCTTGCTCAAACCATACAGACGTCTCAGGCATCATTCCCCAGCTGTGCCAATTGCACCTCTCGTTCCTGATGGTTCTATGGAATATGAGGTTCAGGACATTTTGGATTCGCGACGTTTCAGGGGACACCTCCAGTATTTGGTGCACTGGAAGGGTTATCCCGACTCAGAGGATTCCTGGGAACCAGCCGCTAACCTGTCCGCTCCTCGCTTGGTTAACCGTTTTCATTGTAGACATCCAGACCGTCCTTCGCCTGATCCTCGGAGATGATCCTTGAAGGGGGGGTCCTGTCATGTTTACCTCTTTCTACACAATTGCCACATACCTACTTACTGCGGTACTCCTATAAATTCCCCCAATAGGAAGCACTCAATGCTTCAATATTCTTGCTGCAAGTGATACGTTACTCGGGAGACTTCTGCCTAGAGCCCACCTCCAACTACAGCAGTCCCGGATCTAGCGGTGACGTCACACGCCAACAGAGCGCGCGCACCTACCGCAAATCCTCTCTGAAGCCTCAGCCACAAACTCCGGAATTACAAGTCTCTGACTATAATTGTCTTAAAAGCCGCATCCATCTTCTAATCTTCTCTAAGCGGTAAGATTAATCCAAGTCTGCTCCTATGAAACTGTGCACAATTATTACAAGCCGGCCTTACGGAGGATACTATAATTTCACTTATCTGTCTCTTCTTATATCATTACATTGCTAAGTGTTGTTATAATTTACATGCCTTTAGCTAACTACAAATGTTATCTGCTCAGGCTGCACTTTTACTTACTTCTAAGTTAAATACAGTTACAAATAAAACGCCCAGAAACATTCTAATGTATTACAAAGGCAGAGAGGTTAAATACTGTGTAGAGTTGAATACTCCACAAATCGCAGCTATTTCCCTCTCAGCCGCATATTAAAGGGATGTGTATTGCATGATAACTTAACCCTGCTGCCACTCGTTTTTTCCTTTATATCAGGCATACACTTCCCAACACTAATATTGCTGCAGTTGTGGTCCTTATACTCATCACTACCAATTTCTACTTGCAGGGGATTCAAAAATAATAAACCCTGACACTAATAATTTCTGTAAGCCTTTTAGGTATTGGAAAAACATCAGTACTCACCGGCACTGTATAGTATTTATCCAGCCTACACAATTTCTCTGGCACTGCAATTGTGTCACAGTCATTCAGAGCAGCTAATACCTCCCCAAGCAATACACGGAGGTTCTCAAGCTTAAATTTAAAATTAGAAATCTCTGAATCAGGTCTCCCCGATTCAGAGACGTCACCCACAGACTGAAGCTCTCCGTCCTCAGGTTCTGCATATTGTGACGCAGTATCAGACATGGCTCTTACAGCATCTACGCGCTCTGTATCTCGTCTAACCCCAGAGCTATCACGCTTGCCTCTCAATTCAGACAATCTGGATAATACCTCTGACAGGGTATTATTCATGATTGCAGCCATGTCCTGCAAAGTAATCGCTATGGGCGTCCCTGATGTACTTGGCGCCATATTAGCGTGCGTCCCTTGAGCGGGAGGCGAAGGGTCCGACACGTGGGGAGAGATAGTCGGCATAACTTCCCCCTCGACAGACCCCTCTGGTGACAATTCTTTTGTAGATAAAGACTGATCTTTACTGTTTAAGGTGAAATCAATACATTTAGTACACATTCTCCAATGGGGCTCCAGTAAGTTTTGTCACCAAACATATATAAAAACGATTAACATGCCAGCAAACGTTTTATATTACATTTTTATAAGAGTATGTATCTCTGTTAATAAGCCTGATACCAGTCGCTATCACTGCATTTAAGGCTTAACTTACATTAATCCGGTATCAGCAGCATTTTTCTAGCAAATTCCATCCCTAGAAATATGTTAACTGCACATACCTTATTGCAGGAAAACCTGCACACCATTCCCCCTCTGAAGTTACTTCAATCCTCAGAATATGTGAGAACGGCAGTGGATCTTAGTTACTTCTGCTAAGATCATAGAAATCACAGGCAGATTCTTCTTCTAATGCTGCCTGAGATGAAACAGTACACTCTGGTACCATTTAAAAATGACAAACTTTTGATTGAAGTTAAAAAACTAACTATAATACACCACTCTCCTCTTACTACGTCCATCTTTGTTGAGAGTTGCAAGAGAATGACTGGATATGGCAGTGAGGGGAAGAGCTATATAGCAGCTCTGCTGTGGGTGATCCTCTTGCAACTTCCTGTTGGGAAGGAGAATATCCCACAAGTAATGGATGATCCGTGGACTGGATACACTTAACAAGAGAAATATAATTATAATTGGGGAGGATTAACAGGGTAATTGTGATTGTGTAAAAAAAGGGTAATTGTAATTTTCCTAACACCAGCATTACGAGTCTTGGAAAAAGTGAGCGGTACACCCTCTCCTGTCAAGAGAGGTAAAAGAGCTGATTACTTTGGGGCAATGCCCCGCAAAAAGCCCTTTTAAGGGCTATTTGTAATTTAGTATAGGGTAGGGATTTTTTTTTATTTTGGGGGGCTTTTTTATTTTATTAGGGGGATTTGATTAGGTGTAATTAGTTTTAAAAAATTGTAATTATTTTATTATTTTCTGTAATTTAGTGTTTGTTTTTTCGTACTTTAGTTTATTTAATTTAATTGTAGTTAATTTAGTTAATTTATTTAATGATAGTGTAGTGTTAGGTGTAATTGTAACTTAGGTTAGGTTTTTTTTTACAGGTAAATTTGTACTTATTTTAGCTAGGTAGTTATTAAATAGTTAATAACTATTTAATAACTATTCTACGTAGTTAAAATAAATACAAAGTTGCCTGTAAAATAAAAATAAACCCTGGAGATAGCTACAATGTTACTATTAGTTATATTGTAGCTAGCTTGGGGTTTATTTTATAGGTAAGTAATTAGTTTTAAATAGTAATTATTTAGTTAATAATAGTAATTTTATTTATATTTATTTAAATTATATTTAAGTTAGGGGGGTGTTAGGGTTAGACTTAGGTTTAGGGGTTAATATATTTATTATAGTGGAGGCAACGTTGTGGGTGGCAGATTAGGGGTTAATAAATATAATGTAGGGTTCGGCGATGTTGGGGGCATCAGATTAGGGGTTCATAAGTATAATGTAGGTGGCGGCGGTGTCCGGAGCGGCAGATTAGGGGTTAATAAATATAATGTAGGGTTCGGCGATGTTGGGGGCATCAGATTAGGGGTTCATAAGTATAATGTAGGTGGCGGCGGTGTCCGGAGCGGCAGATTAGGGGTTAATAATATAAAGCAGGTGTCGGCGATGTCAGGGACGGCAGATTAGGGGTTATTAAGTGTAAGATTAGGGGTGTTTAGACTCGGGGTTCATGTTAGGGTGTTAGGTGTAGACATAACTTTCATTTCCCCATAGGAATCAATGGGGCTGCGTTAAGAGCTGAACGCTGCTTTTTTGCAGGTGTTAGGTTTTTTTTTTCCAGCTGGCTCTCCCCCATTGATTCCTATGGGGAAATCGTGCATGAGTAACCATAGGTGAGCTTAGGAGCGTGCACGTCTTTAGCATCTGGCAACAGTTAGCAACAATGTTTATAGCAATGTTATAAATAGTTGCAAACACAGATGCAATATAATGCATCAGATACTCTGACAGCAGAATTTGCAACAATATATAACATTTTTTAAAGAATTTTTGCAAACACTTGCCGGATGGCTAAAGACACGTACACGCTTCTTAGTTCACCTAGTATTACTCTTTAACAAAGGATACCAGGAGAACTAAGCAAAATAGATAAAATAAGTAAAATTGGAAAGATGTTTAAAATTGTATGCTATATCTGAATAAAGGAAGTTTAATTTTGACTTTACAATCCCTTTAACCTAGGAAGGCTCATATGATCATTTCTAAGCCCTTGAAGGCCACCTCTTATCACATGGTTTTTTTATTTGCTTTTCACAACAGGGGAGACCTAGTTCATGTCAGCCATATAGATAACATTGTGATCACGCCTGTGGCAGACACTGCACTAATTGGCTAAATTGCAAGTCAATAGATAATAAATAAAATGTCATGTGATCAGGGGGCTGTCAGAAAATGCTTAGATACTAGTTAAAGGGACACTGAACTCAAATTTTTTCTTTCGTGATTCAGATAGAGCATGAAATTTTAAGCAACTTTCTAATTTACTCGTATTATCAAATTGTCTTCATTCTCTTGGTATCTTTATTTGAAATGCAAGAATGTAAGTTTAGATGCCGGCCCATTTTTGGTGAACAACCTGGGTTGTCCTTGCTGATTGGTGGATAAATTCATCCACCAATAAAAAAGTGCTGTCCAGAGTTTGAAAAAAAAAAAAAAAAAAAAAAAAAAAAAAAGCTTAGATGCTTTCTTTTTCAAAAAATTGATATGAGTAAATTAGAAAGTTGCTTAAAATTGCATGCTCTATCTGAATCATGAAAGAAAAAATTTGGGTTCAGTGTCCCTTTAAGAAGTAAAAAGTATACTACTCTAACTGTGTTGATTATGCAAAACTGAGGAATGGGTAATAAAGGGATTATCTATCTTTTTAAACGACAAAAATTCTGGTGTTGACTGTCCCTTCAAGATACCACCGCAGATCAACAAAATGTTATATCTTAACACCTCTGGCATTAACAAAATAGGGCACAATAAATGCTTACAAATATTAATGTTAAAGAGTCATAAAAGTCAAAATTAAAAATGCACAGCAGAACCATTTTTTCAATACACTTTTGTTTGCAAAAATGCTTTAATAAAAAAGTTACCAAATGCACGGTGATAAGTTTTCTCATGAACACTGCTCCCCTAGGATGCTCAGGAAAGCGGTGTGCACACACATAGCTATCATGTTCATGATATTATCACACATTACTCTATCTGCACTTGGAGTACTGGATTAATGCAGCATACCTGCATATGCAATGGATACACGTGAGCGAGAAGAGTTAATGCAATGCCATTAACATTTTACAGAAGCATTTTTGCAAATAAAATGATATTGAGAAACTGCTTCTAGTCAAATGTGAAATGCACCACAAGGCATTTAAATTTGATTTCTATGTCCCTTTAAGAAAGTAGTATTAGAAAAAAGCATTTTAGTAGGATTGATGGCGTTTTATATTATACATGTTAAGCACAATTATCATCTTCACCTGTCAGGGTTTAATTAAATTAGAAAAACAAAAAGGGCACTATAGGACATTACTCTGTTGATCATTATGGGGTTAAAGAGACCCAACATTGGAATGTTCTATTCAATACATCCCTTTAATATGGTTTAAATAAAAAGTGAACAAAAACTGCTGCTTCACATGTTTCTCAGTAGTCCATGAGCAAGGGGGAAACAAAATACATATCTCACAGTTCTAGAACGCAAAACCCAAATGCCAATCACACACTTAAAGGGATGTGAAACCCAAATGTTTTTTCTTTCATGATTCAGATAGAGCATGCAATTTTAAGCAACTTTCTAATTTACCTCTATTATCATTTTTTCTTCGCTCTCTTGGTATCTTTACTTGACAAAGCAGGAATGTCAGCTTAGGAGCCGGCCCATTTTTGGTACAGCACCATGGGTAGCTCTTGCCAATTGGTGGCTACATTTAGCTTACATTCCTGCTTTTCAAATAAAGATACCAAGAGAAAGAATTAAAATTGATAATAGGAGTAAATTAGAAAATTTCTTAAAATTGATGCTCTATCTGAATCATGAAAAAAAACAAAACACACACATGCATTTTTGTCCCAGTAGCACTTCATCCTCAAGTCAGCCCCATATTGCTTTTTTGTTTCAATAAAAATGTTTAAAATTGTGCGGCCATTCTTGTTTGCATTATTTACCTCTGACAAAACCCAGGTGCAATAATTGGGCCAGATACTTTTTTACACTATAATAATGAGTAACTTTAGGAGTTAGAGAAACTGTAGAAAATAACACCGGAAATAGATGTCTCGGCTAAGATATTTATTACATGTTTAAGAGAATAAAATGCTGTAATACTCCAGAGAACTGGAAAGTACAGTGGAAATGATCGTCTTTACGTGTACATTACTCAGAAGCCTTGGTCTCTCTAAACACTGAATTTAGCTATTTCATCTTTTCTTTTTAAAGGGACACTAAACCCAGCATTTTTCTTTCATGATTCAGATAAAGAATACAATTTTAAACAACATTCCAATTTACTTCTGTTATCTAATTTGCTTCATTTTTTAGATATCCTTTGCTAAAGAAATAGCAATGCACATGGGTAAGCCAATCGCATGAGGCATCTATGTGCAGCCATCAATCAGTAGCTACTGAGCCTATCTAGATATACTTTTTAGCAAAGAATATCAAAAAATGAAGCAAAATAGATAAAAGAAGTAAATTAGAAATTTGCTTAAAATTGCATGCTCTATCTGAGTCATGGGTTTAGTATCCCTTTAATGCTATAAAAGACCGTAGCTGAACGAAACCTCTTGATATGTAAACCTGATGTCATTATAAAAACAGCAGTAAAGCTTATTCAGCGGTTTAACTTATTACTGAGATTGAAGTACTGGGTTCTCCAAGTTACAATTCTCCACTTTAATAAACTCTACTCAAGAGACTCCCATAAACTGTGGATTAACAAAGCAGCTGTATGGAAGCTTTTGGCATGGAGTAACTACAACAGTCATTTTTATTTTGCCTTGATTTAGGGAGAACCCAGTAATAAATACAAGCGTTTAAACTCATAAAACATCTAACACACATTCAAAGTTAGATATTGCTAGAAGAAATATGACTCTCTGCGTAGACTACCTGGGGTATTTGTGTACACTAGTTTTATTGTGAGAGTTGATAGCACACTCTCCTTCAGATGCTCTATCCTTTGATAAATGACAGATCATCCCCATAAGCCGATATCTGGTTAGTGACAGTTATTAGCAGATGTTCAATGACAAATATTGGGTTAGTGATAGAATCCTGGGAAAGCTGGTGTTTGATCAGTGACAGTTTCACAGAACGAGCTGAAGTATGTTCATGGACAGCTCCACAGGAGGAACTGATGTCGTCACCAACAACTGAACAGTAGTTTTGATGGTAACAGGGCAAAGTTTTCATTGGTACACACTCCACTTGCTCAGTGATACCACATTTTACAGACTTGACCGAGGAGATTGAATTTCGCCACAATAGAGGTGGCGTAGATGTTAGGGAAGCAGCGGTCTGGTGACCGCTGCTTGATAAATCACGGCGAGCAAGTTCTTGAGAGAACTTGCTGCCGTAGAGGCTTGATAAATCGAGCCCTTAGTCTTGAGAAAGGGATCTGGAAGGGGATAAGGTATTGAGGGGGGCAGCTACACTATGGAAAATATGGGATTATTTAAAAAAAAAAAAAAAAAAACACACAACACACACACATCACAATTTTAGTGCAAAGTTAAAAATAAAAAAATTATTTTAGTGCTGGAAGACTTTCTGCCGGTACTTAAAGGGACACTGAACCCAAATGTTTTCTTTCGTGATTCAGATAGAGCATGCAATTTTAAGCAACTTTCTAATTTACTCCTATTATCAATTTTTCTTCATTCTCTTGCTATCTTTATTTGAAAAAGAAGGCATCTAAACTTTTTTTGGTTCAGTACTGTGGACAGCACTTTTTAATTGGTGGATGAATTTATCCACCAATCAGCAAGGACAACCCAGGTTGTTCACCAAAAATGGGCCGGCATCTAAACTTACATTCTTGCATTTTAAATAAAGATACCAAGAGAATGAAGAAAATGTGATAATATGAGTAAATTAGAAAGTTAAAATTGCATGTTCTATCTGAATCAAGAAAGAAACAATTTGGGCTCAGTGTCCCTTTAAGATGCAGGTAACAATTGTGAGGTGGGGGAGGGAAGAGATGTTTGAGGGGGGTCAGATGTGTCAGGTGGGAGGCTGATCTCTACACTAAAGCTAAAATTAACCCTACATGCTACCTAATTAACCCCTTAACTGCTGGGCATAATACAAGTGTGGTGCGCAGCAGCATTTAGTGGCCTTCTAATTACCAAAAAGCAATGCCAAAGCCATATATGTCTGCTATTTCTGAACAAAGGGGATCCCAGAGAATCATTTACAACCATTTGTGTCATAATTGCACAAGCGGTTTGTAAATAATTTCAGTGAGAAACCTAAAGTTAGTGAAAAAGTTAACCATTTTTTTTTTATTTGACCGCATTTGGTGGTGAAATGGTGACATGAAATATACCAAAATGGGCATAGATCAATACTTTGGGTTGTCAGATATCAGTTACAATGTAACTATCGCTAATTTAAAAAAAAAAAAAATGGTTTGGAAATAGCAAAGTGCTACTTGTACTTATTGCCCTATAGCTTGCAAAAAAAGCAAAGAACATGTAAACATTGGGTATTTCTAAACTCAGGATAAAATTTAGAAACTATTTAGCATGGGAGTTTGGTGGTTGTAGATGTGTAACGGATTTTGGGGGTCAAAGTTAGAAAAAGTGTGTGTTTAACAAAAGAATCATCATAATTTATATTTTTTTTTATAGTAAGTTATAAGATATGATGAAAATAATAGTATCTTTAGAAAGTCCATTTAATAACGAGAAAAACGGAATATAAATATATGTGGGTACAGTAAATGAGTAAGAGGAAAATTACAGCTAAACACAAACACAGCAGAAATTTAAAAATAGCCCTGGTCTTTAAAGGGATATTATACACTCATTTTTTCTATACGTAAATGTTTTGTATAAAATTTTTTTTTTTTTTTTTAAATGTATAGTTTTGCTTATTTTTAAATAACATTGCTCTGATTTTCAGACTCCTAACCAAGCCCCAAAGTTTTATGAGAATACCGTCAGCTACCTTCTCCAGCTTGCTCCTGTTTGTGTAAAGGATCTTTTCATATGCAAAAGAAGGGGGGGGGGGAGTGTCTTATTTCCCACTTGCAGTGGGCTTTCCAGCTACCTTTTCAACAGAGCTAAACTGAGAGCTTCTAAGTAAGTTTTTAAACAGTTTTATAATGGATTTTATATCAGTATCTGTGTATCTTATTCTTTATAGTAGTGTCTATTACATGCAGTTATATGAAAAATGAGTGTATACTGTCCCTTTAACGGTAAGAAAATTTAAAAATAGTCTTTGCACAAATGAAGTTTAACCCCTTAGTGACGTGTCCATTACTTCATGTCACAGCCCTACAATCTCTATAGGAAGGTTATTTAGCTTGATGTCATAAAACTTCCAGAGTTGGTTTAGTATTAAAGGGACAGTCTACTCCATAATTGTTATTGTTTAAAGGACCAGTAAACACAATAGATTTACATAATCAACAAATGCAAGATAAGAATACAATACAGTACAATAGCATTTACTCTGAATTTCAAATAAGTAGTAGATTCTTTTTGAACACATTTCAAAGTTATGTATATTTCTACTCCACCTGTACCATGTGATGGCAATCAGCCAATCATAAATGCATATACGTATAGTCTGAGTTCTTGCACATGCTCAGTAGGGGCTGGTGACTCAAGAGTGTAAATATAAAAGACTGTGCACATTTCTTTAATGGAAGTAAATTGGAAAGTTGTTTAAAATTACATTCTGTATCTGAATCATGAAAATTTAATAAAACCCGAGTGTCCCTTTAAAAATATAGATAATTTTATTACCCATTCCCCAGTTTTCCATAACCAACACCGTTATATTAATATACGTTTTACCTTTGTGATTACCTTGTTTATAAGCCTCTGCAAACTACCACCTTATTTCAGGTTTTTTTTACAAACTTGAATTTTAGCCAATCAATGCTGACTCAAATAACTTCACAGGAGTGAGAAAAATGTTATCTATACGGAAAACATGAACTAGCGCCGTCTAGCTGTGGAAAAACTGTCAAAATGCACTGACATTAGAGATGGTCTTCAAGACCTTACACATTAGCATATGAGCCTAAATATGTATAACTTTCAACCAAGAATACCAAAAAAACAAAGCAAATTTGATGAAAAAAAGTAAATTGGAAAGTTGCTTAAAATTGCAT
Source organism: Bombina bombina (assembly GCF_027579735.1). Taxonomy (NCBI): domain Eukaryota; kingdom Metazoa; phylum Chordata; class Amphibia; order Anura; family Bombinatoridae; genus Bombina; species Bombina bombina. The sequence continues at coordinate 960,407,358 of NC_069501.1, read as the reverse complement.
GCCCTATCTGAATCATGAAAGTTTAAATTCGACTAGACTGCCCCTTTAAGCGAATAGGCTAGATAATCAGGGAGCCAGATTTGCTCATGCTCAGAACGGTCTGAATGAAACTTAAGTTTCAAAAATGTTCCACTCTTATCACACTGGGGGCAGTCATCCCCTTGATCTCCCAGCTGTATGGCAACTCTTGGCAGGGTCCTCTATCCATATGCTTCCTAAAAATGTTACCGTTGCATATTATACCTATATTTATAGCTCTGTGGAATCTGTTAGTGCTCTATAAATAAATAGAGTAATAATAATAATAATAATAATAATAATAATAATAGTAATAGTAATAATAATAATAATAATAATAATAAATCATCACCAGAAAAACCTGCGATAATCAGCAGGTTAATAATTGACAAAGCCAATAATGTTACACTGAGACAGACAGACAGACAGACAGACAGACAATCTTGCTCTCTATCTATAGTGTGTAATGGCACTGCTAGTTTGTTTTTTAGCAAATATTATTGTTCTTACTTTAAGCACTTAAGGTTTCCCATTTTTTTTTATCAGAATCCTCACTCTCAGTAACTTAACAGTGTCTGCCCATTGCGTTGTAATTGTGAGATCTCATTTGTAAAGAAAAGGGAATGATAAAGACATTGAGAAAAACCAAATAGAAGAAACAAATAAGATAAAAGATCCTTTTTTAGTTAAACATGTACATAAGTGAAACACAAAGTCAAATCGCCAAGAAGATTTTTGAGAAAACAAACAAACAGTGTTGACAATTTTTCAATTAGAATCTGCACAAATAATTAAGAATAAAGGCCCCTATTGTTTGTCTTGTATTTGTGCTTTTATATATTTTTGCATTTAAGTATCAGTGATTCATATTCATGCCCTTCCGTTGCACAGCACACCCTGCCCTTTAGTGGCCCATTTACCAATGGAAATGATGTAATTTATTATATTGTTAATAAAAGTAACAGTGTAATAGCCAAATAATATTATAAAACAATACTGCTGTCAAAAAGAATTACAAAAAAAAAAAAAATAATTTATTTTGTTAGAGCAGTTAATTGTTTTTCACGTCACCCACCCTGTGTGTTTAATTACTGATGAGGGGTTAAACCATGTAAACACATTTGTTCCTTTCCCTCCGCCAAATAGGTACATGGGTTGATCAGCCAATTAGCAGCTACACTGGTCCGTTCCTTAGCAGTTGTTGATTGGCTCATCCATATCCTTATGTGGGTGTAGACCAGGTGTGCAAGTTTGAGTATGTGTTTTACATAGGACAGGGGGTAGATTTGTCAAAAAATAAAATTATTCTAATAAAAACAAATAATTATGCAATCTCTGCAGCATCACCATTCAAATCAATGCTTTGGATAGTGAGCACAGTACATCAGCACGTGCTATACCTGTGAATGTCTAGAATTCTCTGGCTGTCTCATTCGTGACCACTATAGTAAGATCCATTATGGTCAATCTTATGTCCAACATTACAGTGCACAGTGGCAGTTCATTTAACATAGTTACTAAAAATAAAGAGAGCCCTTTGAATATGTGACTTTAATGTATATCTGTCCTTGTAGGGAATTTCACACACAACCCCTATGAGTTTGTCTCCTGTGAGATTTCAGCAGTGACGTTGTCATTGGTCTCCAAATTTTAAATTTGTATGCAGTTCTGCAAATAGCCCGATTCTATAACATTCACAAGTCTATGTATGGTTTTTCACGCCAACACTCAGCCCTCATGGAATTCTAATAAAAAGGGGGCTGTCCCTGCGAGTGGCGAGATGTCTCCCATACAAATAATGAGAGCTATCTGCTAAGTAGAAGTTTGCAATGGAGGGAGAAACCCGTTTGTTTATAAACTTGAACATTACACCGAATATAAAATAAATTACAATGTTTTCAGTGCACTCTACCTTAAAGAGACATAAAGCCCACTATTGTTCTTTCATGATTCAGATAGAACATTCAATTTTAAACAATTTTCCAATTTACTTCTGTTATGAAGGGATGTAAGCTCAGGAGGGTGCACGTGTCTGCAGCACTATATGGGAGCAGTTTGGCAACAATGTTATTTTTATACATGAGCAAGAGAGCTAGATGGCAGCACTATTTCTTGTCGTGTAGTGCTTGAGGCATGTGCAGTGTGCACACTACCTATCAAGGTATCTTTTCAACAAAGAATAACATGAGAACAAAGCAAATTTTATAATAGAAGTACAATTAGAAACTTTTTAAAAATTGTAGTCTCTATATGAATAATGAAAGAAAAATGTTGGGTTATATGTCCCTTTGAATATGCTGTAATTTTCATAGGTAATTAATGTTGAGTATTTTTGTCAAAACTTGCACCTTTCAATTTGCATGAAAAAAAAAGTAAGAACTGTAGTGCAAAAAGGTTTATAGAATTACACTGGGATTTAAAGAGAAATTTTCATACGCTCAGGGAACGCCAATTTTACAAAAAAACAATTCCACTTTGTATTTTATAACTATGAATTTCTTTTTGGTTATTGCACATCCAGTGTACTTAAAGGGATACTAAACCGATTTTTTTTGCTATCTTTGTTTGAAAAAGCAGGAATGTAAGCTTAGCAGCCAGCCCATTTTCGGTTCAGAACTCTGGATAGCACTTGCTGATTGCTGGCTAAATGTAGTCACCAATCAGTAAGCGCTACCCAGGTGCTGAATCAAAAATAAGCCGGCTGCTAAGCTTACATTCCTGCATTTCAAATAAAGATACAAACAGAACGAAGAACAATTGACAATTTGAGTACATTATTATTATTCTTTATTTATAAAGCGCCAATAGATTCTGCAGCGCTACCCATGGGTACAAGGAAAGAAGTACAACAGAGAAACAATAAGACACAAAATTTTACTGACAGATATAGGGGGAATTGAGGGCCCTATTCCCGTGGGAACTTACAAACTAGATGGGTAGGAGGATGGGAAACAGGAGGGAACGATATTAGTGGGGAGACGAGGGCAACTGTTGGGTTAGTGAAGTTAATCTGTTAATGAGTCGGGTGATAGACTTCCCTGAACAAATAGGTCTTTAGGGAACGTTTAAAGGAGGAGAGGTTAGGGGAGAGTCTGACAGCTCGAGGAAGTACGTTCCAGAGGGTTGGTGCCACACGAGAGAAGTCCTGTAGTCTAGCATGAGAGGAGGTGATGGTAGAGGACGCAAGAAGCAGGTCATTGTTGGATCTTAGGGGACGGGCTGGAGTATATTTGTTGATGAGTGAGGACAGGTAGGGTGGGGCAGCATTGGTGAGGGCTTTGTAGGTCAGAGTGAGAATTTTGAATTTAACTCTGCTGTGAATGGGGAGCCAGTGAATGGACTCACAGAGAGGTGCAGCAGAAACAGAGCGTCGAGAGAGGTGGATTAGCCTGGCAGTTGCATTTAGTAAGGATTGAAGGGGAGAGAGGGAGGCCAGTTAGCAAGTTATTGCAGTAGTCAAGTCGGGAAATTACCAGGGAGTGGATAAGCAGTTTAGTAGTTTCGTCACTCAGAAAAGGATGCATTTTGGAGATATTGCATAGGTGGTTGCGGCAGGATGAAGAGAGCAGTTGAATGTGGGGAATGAAGGACACATTTGAGTCAGCGGACTTGGGGTGATGGGGAGATAGTGGTGCCGCCAACAGTGATGGAAAAATTAGAAACTGTAGTAGAGTTAGAGGGGGGGATTAGAAGTAGTTCGGTCTTGGACATGTTTATTTTTAGGTGGTGAGAGGCCATCCAGGAGGAAATGTCAGATAAGCAGTCGCTAATGTGAGAATTGACAGAAGGAGAGAGCGCAGGGGTGGAAAGGTAGATCTGGGTGTCATCAGCATAGAGGTGGTAGTTGAAGCCATTAGAAAGTAGCCTGCTCTATCTGAATCATGAAAGAAAAAAAAAATGAGGGTTCAGTATCTATTTAAATTACCATTTACAGTATAATATTTATTCCTGTGTAATTTACATACAAATTTTAAGTTTTTAATAAAATACAATTTTCGGTGAACAATTCTGTTACGATTAACAATAAAACATTTTCAAGAGTATTTTTGTGTGAATGGTTTAATTATTCGTTTTGCATAATTTTTAAATTGCACATTTTATTGTACAGTTCTGTAAAGTATGTATCCCCCCCCCCCCCTATGAAAATGAGATACCCTGTCTTCAAGGTAAAAAGTGGCTTTTTATAACCTCACCAGGGAAATATAAGGGCTGGTGAGCATTCTCATAGAATCACACCAGAAAGAAAGAAAGATCTATTATTCTAAGCAAGCATTTAGGTATGAAGAACCAGTTCATGCCAGAACATTTTGCCTATCATTAAAGGTAACTAGTAAAATCTGAAAAGCATTCTAGGGTGAGACTGCGATCTTTTCATACAACATGTCACTATACACCCAATAAAAGTTATGTTTTACAAATGGTGGCGTACAAGACAGACTTATAATAACTATGGTACGTTTCTATATTATCCTGAGTTGTGCTCTTCTACATTCTGCTAAGTTCACTGCTCTTCCTGAAATAAATTGTTGGCTGAATGTTACCGCTTTATAGATATCAAAATGCATTAAATGTGCAGCCACCCACGAGCACCAGACACACATGACAAGCGTTCCCATAAATAACTACACACCCTGTCATTATTCAGTTGCCTCAGACTTTATCTCCCTTTACTCTACTCCTTCTTATTGTGTTACCTTTGTGTGCAACCCCAGTAATTTCCCATCACAACTAAATCTAGATCTTCACGGTCTCTTATTTACACTTCCATTTTCCTTATATATAAAAGGGTTGCAAACCCCATTTTTTCCTTTCAGGAGTCAGATCATACAATTTTAAACAACTTTCCCAATTTTCTTCTATTACCAATGCACTACTGGGAGCTGGTTGTTGGACACATGATCATGTGAGCCAATGACAAGCGGCATGTATGTGCAGCCACCAATCAGCAGCTAGCTCCCAGTAGTGCATTGCTGGGTATGCTTTTCAACACAGGATAACAAGAGAATGAAGTAAATCAGATAATACAAGTAAATAGGATAGTTTTTTAAAATCACATGAGATATATATATATATATATATCTTTCTACTTGTGGGGTGTCTATGTACACCAATCAAGTTTTGCAAATAAGTAAACTTCTATCCCACAGACCAATATTGTATTAATGTGCATTTTCTGTTACGTTCAAAATACAAATAAATGTAAAATTATTATTGCTTAACGTAAATGTATATTTTCACAAATGAAAGTCTTTTTTTTAAAAAAAGTTTACATTGCAGCCGTTTTTTTAAATACTTACCCTTTTATTCCTTGCAAGCTTGGAACACCGGAGCACCGATTCCCCAGCCCCCAGGTCGTCTCTTCTTACTTCAGAAATGACAAATCCGGCTTCCTCCAATCAAGGCCTGGCTTCAGGCAATGTTTGCTCTGGGGGAGAATGCCGTTATTGGAGGAAGCTAGATTAGTCATTTCTGACGTAAGAAGAGAGGATCTGGGGGGCGGGGGAATCGCTGCTCCGGTGTTCCACGCTTTCAAGGAATAAAAGGCAAGTATTTTTTATTTTTTTTTAAAACGGCTGCAATGTAAACTTTCATGAATGAAAGTGCCCCTGTTTTTAATAGTATTTTTAAAAAAGGGCTTTCATTCGTGAAAATTTGCATTTTCCTCCAGTGATGAGAATTGCGCCTCAGGAGTGAGCAATGTTAATGTAAAGCTACACGTTTCACTATCTACACTTATCAGGTGTACCTAATAAAGTGGCCGGTGAGTGTATATAGTTTTCATATGTAAATAAAAAAAATAAAAATAAAAGCTCTGTTCCTGTTTAAATGAAGTGAAAGCAAAAATGCTAAAAAAAAAAAAAAAAAAATACAAAATTCAGTACTTTGGGCAAGTTCTTCTCTGAAATTCCTAGTAGTGAAGGGGTTAAGCAATCAAAAAAAAAAATTTTAGAATACATAAAAGTACATAAAAACTGCAAAATGTGTACATTAAAATCACATGTAAAAGAATGTTTTGTGAATATGTTTCAGGAAGTTTTATCCTAAGACCCAGTGAGATTATATCAAATACTTCTACGACCCTATTTTTATGCTTGGTCTGAAAATATCTGAAGTAATATACAACAAGATAGCTGCAATCTCTTGCAAAGTGACCGAAATGTGTGTATACTTTATTCCTGATTGTAGTCAAGCTTGAAAGCGTTGTAAAAGGTAATAACACACACACTCTCATACAACACACTCTCTCATATAATACAAACACACACCACACGTACAATAAACACACACACACACAAGTCGCAACCCAGTAACATGGTGTTGTCACCCAGTAATGGGTCCCGACCCTTGGTGTGAAGAACCATGCTGTAAATGACTACTGTAGCTGGAAATAACTGATTTTTAATGGAATATCTAAAACAGGTGTACAGAAGCCTATTAACAACTGTCTGTCCTATTTTCCAATGGCGCGTTGTGTTTGCTAATCCAAGTTTATCACTTAAAAAGGACAATTGTTCATTAGAAAACATTTTTGCAATTATGTTAGCACAGCTGAAAACTATTGTGCTGATTAAAGAAGCAATAAAACTGTCCGTTGTTAGTCTAGTTGAATATCTAGAACATCAGCAATTGTGGGTTTGCTTGCAGGTTCATGATGGCCAGAAACAAAGAACTTTCTTCTTGAACTTGTCAGTCTATTCTTGTTCTGAGAAATGAATACTATTCCATGCCAGAAATTTCCAAGACACCGAAGATCTTACAATGCTGTGTATTAGCACTGAAGAATATGGTGGCACTTTAAAAATAACCAATAATAAAATAATAATAATAATAATAATAATAATAATAATAATAATAATCCATTTACAGAACAGTGCAAACTGGCTCTAACCAGAATAGAAAGAGAAGTGGGAGGCCCCAGTGCACAACTTAGCAAGAGGACAAAAACATTTAGAGTGACTAGTTTGATAAAAAGACA
>NC_069501.1:960295364-960392864 GCF_027579735.1 Bombina bombina | reverse complement strand
TAGGGGATGCAATGTGCAGAAATGTTACCTCCTGTGAGTTTTTCTATGGGTGTCTGAATGTCTTTGTGCTTTTGTTTGTGTCTCTATGTGTGTGTGTGTATATGTATTTTTTTTCTGTGGGTTTCTCTAAGGGTGGGTGTGCATGTCTTTGTGCATTTTCTGTGGATGTCTGAAGGTGTATGCGTATGTCTATATTTTCTCTGGATGCCTCTGTGAGGGTGGGTGTGTATGTCTTTGTGTGTTTTCTGTGGATGTCTCTGAGGGTGGGTGTATGTATGTATGCATGCATGCATGTATGTATGTTTTCTGTGGATGTCTCTGAAGGTGTGTCTGCGTATGTCTGTATTTTCTTTGGGTGTCTCTGTGAGAGTGTGTGGATGTCTGTGTTTTCTGTGGATGTCTCAGTGAAGGTGTGTGTGTGTGTGATGTGGTTGTCTCTGTGTGTGTGTGGTGTGTGTGTGTGTGTGTGTGTGTGTGTGTGTATGTATGTATGTATGTATGTATGTCTGTGTGTTTTCTGAGGCTGTCTCTGTCAGTGTTTCCTTGGGTGTATGTGTGTGTGTCCATTGTCTGTTCCTTTTTAGGACATTTTGACCTTACTATGATTATTCTATCTTTCTACAGACTTTGAGACTAATGAGACTTTTCCGGAAGTCACCAATCCACCATTTAACCTTTAAATTATTGTTTAGGCAGTTCGGGGCCTTCCTTTTAGTCACTGCCTGCTGTTGTCATCATATAGTTGGCATCTTCCTTAACAAAAAGATAATCCAAACTCCATATTTTGTTTTGTAAATCTCCTTTTTTGACAAAACTGTAGTCTACCTCAGTGTTTTTCAACCAGTGTGCCATGGCACACTATTGTGCCATGAGAGATCCTCAGGTGTGCCGCGGCAGACTGACAACAGTGCAGGGGTGTCCCTCTTTCAAATTTTGAAATATTGATAGGTATGTGACAGGCTCATCAGGCATCATTTACAACCATGACATTGACATTCATTCACAGACAATCATTATTATACCGTATATATATCCTGTATTAGGCTACAATGTGTGATTTTGTAAAATTTTGGGATGGTGGTGTGCCACAGGATTTTTTAATGTAAAAAAGTGTGCCACGGCAAAAAAAAGGTTGCAAATCACTGGTCTACCTCATTACTTGTCAGGTCAATGTAAACAAGTGCTGAGTGTCTGTGTGGGTGTCTGTGCTTGAGTGTGTTTGTGTGTTTCTTTGCGTGTCTGCTAGTGTCTATATGCAAATCATTATGTGTGAGTGTGTCTGTGTGACAACGTTTCCAAGTTTGACTACACTTAAGAATAAAGTGCATATACGTTTTAGTCATGGGGGGGGGCTGATCAATGGTTAAGTCGGGGGTCCCAAAAATTTTAGTGGCAGCCCTGTATATACACATTATATATTAATTAATGTGGAATAAACAAATCCTCCCTCCAAGATCAGTCACCTGGGTGCAGACCAGCAAACAATAGTCCTGAAAAAAGGATACACTCTAAGGATTTTCAAATCAAATGGTGTCAGCTTTATTGGATATAGATTATATATATATATATATATATATATATATATATATATATATATATATATATATATATATATAATTATATATGTTTTATTTATTTTTTTTATTAGGAAAGAATACAGCTAGAATAAGCAACTTGGAAAACACACAACGAAAAAGAGAAATAACAAAAACATGTAATTCTCAATTTGGCTCATGCGGTGCAAAACCCAGCCAGCTTTATCCTATTCCTATACTGGTTATTTATTATATTTGGAGATGTTAAGCCAAGAAAAGTAAAGGAGAGATTAAAGAACAGAGAAAACAATATTCAAATAAAAATGTTAGAAGGGATATTTATACATAAAATGTTCTATTTTCAAATTATTCTACTAAAATCTTTAAAGGTTTCTAAAACTGAAAAAACAAACAAAAAAAAAACCCTGTTCCTGTGATAAAGAATCTTTTTTTTTTTTCCAGTCTCCCTGTTTGATCTGCAGCGCATGTGAAATAAAACAAAAAATAAATACACACTAGAATAACCCCTGGTGCCATCCTACAAAAAAACAGACTGGTGGATCAGCAGATGAGGAACCATTTAAAGCTAAATTAAAGTTATTTTTATATATGCATATTATACATCAGCAATTAAAGGGACATGATGCTCAACTTTGTTTTACTCTGTGCATCCATCCTGTGTTAAATAAATCAATATTTTTATGTTGGAGCTGTCAAAATTGAGCAACAAGACCCACAGGCACACATTCAGGCACTTCCTGATAGTCTCCGCTTAAATTTAAACAGATTTCACTTATCACTGTCTGTGTTTACAAAAGCCGATACTCAGTGCCGTCTTTAATACTGACTGGGCAAACCTTTCCTTGCCCCCCCCCCCCCCACCCCGCCGATGCAATTTCGCTCTCCACCCCAAAAAACAACTAAATCAATTTTTATTTTTTTTAATGATTAGCCCAGCAGTGGATCATCCACAATTGGGCTAATCATTTTCAAAAAAATATGAAATAAATTGCAATATGTGAAACTGGACCTAAGCAGTACTAATAACTAAATAAATATATAAATTCCTTCACTGTGGATTAATTTAACATATTTACTAATTAATTAATTAAATGTTAGTTTTTAATTTATTTATATATTTTTTTAAGTACATAAATATTTAATGCAATGCACGGCATTGCATAGTAAAAATCAGTGTCGGACCTAATGTCTACAGGGCCCCGGTGCAAGAATTTATTTTGGGCCCCCCTAAAAGCTTCTCACCAGTTTTGGGATATTCACTACTATTTATTGTTTAGACAGCCACTGTACAGCAAAATTACCACTTTCATGAATACCAAGGGAATGCCTAACATAAACTCCCCTAACCCATATACACACACACTCTCCAGAGTATACACATATTCATCTACACACAAACACACTCTCCAGAGCATACACATATACATGTACACACACACACACTCTCCAGAGCATACACATATACATGTACACACACACACACACTCTCCAGAGCATACACATATACATGTACACACACACACACACTCTCCAGAGCATACACATATACATCTACACACAAACACACACTCTCCAGAGCATACACATATACATGTACACACACACACTCTCCAGAGCATACACATATACATGTACACACACACACACTCTCCAGAGCATACACATATACATGTACACACACACACACTCTCCAGAGCATACACATATACATGTACACACACACACACACTCTCTAGAGCATACACATATACATGTACACACACACACACACTCTCTAGAGCATACACATATACATGTACACACACACACACTCTCCAGAGTATACACATATTCATCTACACACAAACACACACTCTCCAGAGCATACACATATACATGTACACACACACACTCTCCAGAGCATACACATGTACACACACACACACTCTCCAGAGCATACACATGTACACACACACACACACACACACACTCTCCAGAGCATACACATGTACACACACACCTCTCCAGAGCATATACATGTACACACACACACTCTCTAGAGCATACACATATACATGTACACACACACACTCTCCAGAGCATACACATGTACACACACACATACTCTCCAGAGCATACACATGTACACACACACACTCTCCAGAGCATACACATGTACACACACACACACTCTCCAGAGCATACACATATACATGTACACACACACACTCTCTAGAGCATACACATATACATGTACACACACACACACTCTCCAGAGTATACACATATTCATCTACACACACACACTCTCCAGAGCATACACATGTACACACACACACATACTCTCCAGAGCATACACATGTACACACACACATACTCTCCAGAGCATACACATGTACACACACACATACTCTCCAGAGCATACACATGTACACACACTCTCCAGAGCATACACATATACATGTACACACACACACACTCTCCAGAGCATACACATATACATGTACACACACACTCTCCAGAGCATACACATATACATGTACACACACACACTCTCCAGAGCATATACATGTACACACAAACACACACTACAGAGCACACACAAATTTATGTACACACACACACACACTCTCCAGAGCATACACATATACATGTACACACACACACACACTCTCCAGAGCATACACATATACATGTACACACACACACACACACTCTCCAGAGCATACACATATACATGTACACACACACACACACTCTCCAGAGCATACACATATACATGTACACACACACACACACTCTCCAGAGCATACACATATACATGTACACACACACACACACTCTCCAGAGCATACACATATACATGTACACACACACACACTCTCCAGAGCATACACATATACATGTACACACACACACACACTCTCCAGAGCATACACATATACATGTACACACACACACACTCTCCAGAGCATACACATATACATGTACACACACACACACACTCTCCAGAGCATACACATATACATGTACACACACACACACTCTCCAGAGCATACACATATACATGTACACACACACACACTCTCCAGAGCATACACATATACATGTACACACACTCTCCAGAGCATACACATATACATGTACACACACTCTCCAGAGCATACACATATACATGTACACACACACACACTCTCCAGAGCATACACATATACATGTACACACACACACTCTCCAGAGCATACACATATTCATCTACACACACACACTCTCCAGAGCATACACATATACATGTACACACACACACTCTCCAGAGCATACACATATACATGTACACACACACACTCTCCAGAGCATATACATGTACACACAAACACACACTACAGAGCACACACAAATTTATGTACACACTCCAATATATAATCCAATATTAAAAATACAATGTATGTGTGCCACCAGAGCAGTTACCTGGTAACAGTGGTAACCCCAGTAGGACATTTTCTTATACAGTATGATTGGTTGGATGCCGAGTTAGGGCTTAGCATTCAGTGCTGCACAGTGCACACCTAAAACAGCACATGGCACTAGCTTGGCATGTCCCATGATCCCAGCACAGTCTGGCACCATTTCTCACAAATAAATATAAGCAGAGAACTTTTGACTGTGACAGTATTAGGAGCAGACTGGCATGTACCAAAAAAAAAAAAAAAAAACTTTTTTTTTTTTAGGAATCTTGGGCCCCACAACAAAGACTGGGCCCTGGGCAGCTGCCCCTTTTGCCCTGTGTTAAAGACGGTCCTGCCGATACTTATAGATTCTATCTCCCACCTCACCTGGAGTGTGATTTCTTCTAATGCTTCTTGTTTACATCGCATTTGTATAGCCAATACTGCAGTTCTCATTTTTTCAGTATAGGTAGGAAAATTACAACAGTAGCTATTTCAAATTACAAAATAAAAAGCTAAATTAGCTATTTGTAAACAAATTAATACACTGCAGCAGGTAAAATTGATCATTGTTATTAAAGAGCAGACCATTTTACAGTACACCATTTGTTTAAATTTACAGTTGGTAAAATAAATAGAATATATAGCAAAAGGTTTTTTGTTTTTTTTATTATGCATAACTGAATATTTGAACAGAAATTAAGTTTTGTGTTTCATGTCCCTATAAACTCTTTAAAAGGGACATGAAACCATAAATTTGTATTTCATGTCTATGACTTCGATAGAAGTAAATTGGAATGTTTTAAAATTGTATTCTCTATTATGTAATTTGCTTTATTCTCCTGGTATACTTTGCTGAAGAAGCAGCAAAGTATAATAACATGAGGCATTTATGTGCAGCCACCAATCAGCAGTTCCTGAGTCTACCTAGGTATCCCTTTAAACAAAGAATATCAAGAGAACAAAACAAATTAGATAATAAAAGTATATTGGAAAGTTGTTTAAAAATTATACTTTATCTGAATCATGAAAGAAAAAAAGGGTTTCCTGTCCCTTTAATTACAGATGTCCCCTGTATGTTGCGAGTTTTCAGTTCTGTAATAGCACAGGTCTCTCCGACAGCGAGACGTGATATTACTTCATGCCTTGCCCCACGCTATTTAACCATTCAGTGGCTCATATGCTGTGAGGGCCTGTACTCAGAGAGCTGGCGGTTTTGTGTATATTGCGTCTGAAGATTTAAATACACCCATGCACATTTCAATTTTGAAATTTGTATCCCTTTAAGTGCAAAGGTAAACATGGGACCAAACACCGCCCACAATGCAGACACCGTTTACGGGTTCTTATTTATCATACAATTGGTTTTATTTTAGCACTGTAGAGTTTAGACAAACATTAAAAAGGAATATAAGTCGAAATGTAAATGTCATGATTCAGAGAGTGCACAGTTAACAGGCACTGCCTCAATATGCTCTTGTAAAAAGGCAATACGTTTCAATGGAAGATAAGAGAAAGAGGGAAACTGAAAAACAGTCATTTGATTTTTTTATATTTATTTTTTATTTTAACTGTACACTCTGTCTGACTCATAAAAGTTCAATTTGTTTTTCCCATATCCTTTCAAAAGATTTCTGCTGAAAAAAGGTGGATGGAGTAAACAAAGGTAAATATTATTTGTCATCTGTGCCGGTTATACTTGTGGCTTCTGAACAGAATTCATTTTTGGAATGAATAAACCTGAACAAAGCAAAACACAGATGTCACTAACCAGGCTTGGCATAAGTGATCCAGCACTTTTGTTTTAGTGGCTTTGCATCTGGTCACAGGAAATGCTGCTCACATCCCAAGAATGAATGAAGTCCATTAACACAACTCCACCCATGTATAATCACATGTTTACAGCTCCCACACCATTCTGATTTATTAGCATTACACAATGTGCACAAGGAAACTTTATAGGGCCAGCCCTTACACTGCCCTAAGTGACACAGATATGGACTCTGAATAATTAAATGGCACTCACTTAAAAAGAAATGCTAGTAAATGTCATTGTCAAGATTTTTTCATGCACACACTGTGTTTGATTGCCGAGTTGTCATTCTCTAGCAGCTACTGTTTGTCTGTCTAGTTGCTCTTGGATTCCATATCACTCTCGCCAATTCGCTTGGGTCATAACTTAGTTCTACCATTTGGTTAAAATGGTGAGAGAAAAAATAAATATAAAAAATAAGTATTTTAAAAATAAATCAGCTCTAAAAAGAGACAACGATGATACCATAAAACGATTTTGTTATTTGGAAATTTTAAAACTAAAAGAACATTATTTTATTAAAAATAAATGTAGGCAGATCAATGTCTAGATGGTAGTTATTTGGGGAATTTATTATGATAAAAATGTTTTGCAAAGGACGTTCTCTGTTAAAATATGAAATACATTTGTATATAAGTGATGGTTCTTTACAGAGATATGATATTGGACAATTAATAAAACTATTATGGCCTGATGGTAAAAGTTTATTTTTCACATTTACTTGGTTTGTGCGGATTGATCGTCTATACTACCGGCAATAATATAATTATACTACCGGCTAAAATATAATACTCTGGGTCTGACCACAGTTTATTTTGTTTTAATGTTTTATTTATCTAACGTTTTGATTTACTGAAAATGACCAATTGATTTTTACTCAAGTACAGCGATTTTGTAAACATGTTTCTTAATGGATATATCTGGATATTGTATGTGTTAATTTATATTACTCAATAAAACTAGTTAAAAAATAAAAATAAGTGTACATAAAAAGACAGTGCAAACCCCTCCAACCATAAGCTGCTGTCCTTTAACAATTGCTTGTTTGCACTGGCTCTTTTATAGACAAAGGCTTCTGTTAGACAACTAAACAAATAACTTCTCCAAGTGTATGAGGTTAGATAAAACTGTATAGTGTGATGAATAATTTAATCATACTTTTATAGTAGATCTAGATATGTGCATGTCTTAAAGGGACAGTATATACCAATTTTCATATAACTGCATGTAATAGACACTACTATAAAAGAATAATATGCACAGATAGTCTGATCTAAAAAGCCAGTATAAAACCTTTTTAAAACTTTCTTAGAAGCTCGAAGTTTAACACTGTTGATAAGGTTATCTGGAAATGGTCTGGAAGAAGACATACTCCCCTTTCCTGCATATGAAAAGACTAGGCAAACAGAAGTCAGCAGTAGACTATAAACGCGCATATACATCTGATACTTAAGGGCTTGGTTAGGAGTCTGAAAATCATCACGTTATTTAAAAAAATAAGCAAAACTAAACATTGTTACAAAAACTCTCCTAGATGAGCTATATAAATGGATCATCTACAAAACATTTATGCAAAGAAAAATCTAGTGTACCATGGCCCTTTAAGTTCTATGAGCTCGATTTATCATCTATGGGCGGACAGGGACGTACATATTCATCCTGTACGCCCGGTTTTTCCTCTGGCGAGCAGCAATTCACTGCCTTCATTTAAAATTGCGCACAAGCCCTCCTGTGCAACCCCGCTCGCGCACACATGCGTGGGCAGGAGCTGTCAATTAAATTTTCCACCTAAGAGGTGGCGAAGAGGGCAGGGAAGTAGCAGTCAGATGACTGCAGCTCACTAGAGTGAACCTGCAATCGAAGGGGAGAGAAGAGGTTAATAAATCAAGCCCTATATGTCTTTTCAACAATGAATATCATTGCAAACACCTAGGTATGCTTTTTAACAAATATTACCAAGTCAGTTTTATAATGGCAGTATTCTGAAGTCTTCATTTTTATGCAGCTTTGATAGGTTTCATCTGAGGAGATAAAATGCATTTCAATTGGTAGGTCTTAATTTATATGGATGTGCTTCGAATGAATTGACCAAAAAAAAAAAAAATATATATATATATATATATATATATATATATATATATATATATATATATATATATATATATATATATATATATATATATATATATACACACACACACATATATATATATATATATACATACATACATACATACATACATAGGTATACCTCGCTCATACAGTGGGTTAGGGACCGGAGCCCACTGTAAAGTGAAAACCGCCTTAAAGTGAAACAAGACAGTTTGAGCTTTCTTTTCACTTGCCAGTGTGTTTAAAAACATGTTTGAACTGACATATATTAGGGGTAAAATAGGGCTACGTTTAGTTTAACACTAGCACAGCACAGTATTCAATAAATACTGCACCTGTAAAATAGTGACAATTACTGTAGAAAAAATTGCGAGACTATAACACCGAGACAGATTGCACTGTAATGCTGTAAACAGAGTGAACTAAGCATAATAAAATGGTGCCAGTCACTTTACTCGCAATCTCACGATGATTACAGCACTGTTTCAAAATCCTTGGAGGTTGAACTTCAGCTCCACAAAGCGCTGTAAAGTGAGGTAATACCTGTATGTGTATATATATATATATATATATATATATATATATATATATATATATTATATATATTAGCACAGTTAATGGATAGTAATTGTAGAGGTGCTTTTTAAAGTGATGTTAAACAGTATGAGATTGTAATATAAAGTGTTTATGTGTAGTTGAAAAACATTGCAATATACTCTTTATTTATTTTGTTCCCTTTTCCTGTAATTTAACTCTGAAACCTATTGGTTTTCTCAATCCCACTGCGTTTCTATAAAGTAATAGGCGCCTACATGGCTGAACTTGCCCCTTATCTGTTTCTCCTGCTGAAGACAATTTGGAGCAGATATAAAACAGCCAATAAAAGAGACTATCCTAAAGGGTTTCTAAACAGCTTTGTTTGCACAGAGATAAATATAAAACTAGTTCAAACATGGCAGCATCCGTTACTAGAAATTAAAATAATTTGTTGGAACTAAACCTTTTCACTTATATTTCCATTATTTATACAACTAATATAATTGTATAAAAGGCATCTACATATTATTCTAAATGCTAATCTTTGTATTTACTGTTAATATCCCTTTAAATCCTACAGATTTGTATCACCACCACCATTTTCAAAATTTTGCACAGTGATTACTGTGATGAATAAATACTGTACTTTATGGTTAAAATATAATGCAAACGAAGATGATCATTAGCAGCATTGCGTATGGCTCTTTAGTCATTATTTATATATGTTGCTGACTTGACTTAAAGTGAATGTAAATTTTTCATGTTCGGATGATATAGTTGTGTAGAGAATCATCCGATTAAGCAAACCGCCACAATATTTTTGTAATAAAAGTTATCATTTCGTTTTAATTTCATACACTAAATACCGATCGTTCACTTTACCCGCTCCTCCCACTCACTGTTTGCTAATTCTCCTCCATATTACGTAAACAGCGGTCCCACCCGCTGTTTACGTATCGGCACTGCGCACTCACGTGTAGATTTTCCATTGCGCATGCGTTTCTCCTGTTTCCGCTTTTTAACAACATAGTATTCATTGAATGGGTCTATTCAATGAAAACTACCGTTGCGAGTGGCGAAGGACAGGATCTACTAAACGCTAACACTTTAATCCCGCAAATAACAAACAAACTTTAATCCCGCAAATAACAAACAATACTATATCGAGTGTAAGTCAATTTCTAATAAAATATATATTTCATTCACAATATGAACCTAGTTGGTCTCATCGATAAAATATATAAGATAAAGTACCTATATACGGAGCCCTTCCATATCCGCTAATCCAAGCGGTACAATTGTGAGGAAATGACAGGACTCCGTATAGATTTCTATCGAGACGCCAAATTTACTTCAATTGCGCATGCGCGAAATGTGCACGAGCTTACAATAGATTAGCTTTGCACCGCAAACGAACGCATGCGCTATAAGGACGTATTACGTCATGGTAAGGGGGTGGGTCCCCCTGTGGTTAGAGCCGTTATTGGCTATGAAGACGTCCATCAAAAACTACAGTAAAGGAGCGCGAATGCCGGGAGGAGGATGAGTGCAGAGAAAATTATTAGAAGAAGATGAAAATACAGGTAACGATGTAAAATCTTGGGAATTGATGAATGAAAGTCAGGTTTTTTATTGACAACTGTTACACAGATGTTTAGACAGGAGGCTGACTTTACAATCACTTTAATATATAGTTCAAATAGAATCCTACACTAATCTTTCCCTTCTGAAACCTTTTCTGGAATCTTTCATAAAGTATGAAGGAATTAATCAGTATACACCCACAACAACAATTTAAAAAGGATGTTCAGCCCATGTCTTGGAAGGAGATCAAGAGCTTGCTATGCTTTTCACAGCTCAAAACCCTTGTCTCCCAAAGCCTATGAAATGATTTATGGATATACCACAAAACATGTTCAGTCAAAAGACAAGATTATTAGTCCAAACATATAACACGATAAAAAAAAAAAAAAAAAAAAAAAAAAAAAAAACACCACACGCAATCAAGGTAGTAATACTAGAGACTAAAATCTGTGAGAGTAAATATAAACTTAAAAACAAAAATAATCAAGTTTAGCTATAGATAGGCAGCTAGCTAGATAGACTTAATAAAAGGTAATCAGACCAAATCCTAACAAAATGTATTATCTAGACCAAAATCTGGGACCACGGCCAGGGATGGGTCATACTACAGGAAGGGGTTAAGGCTGTCAAGTGGCAGTATTAGGGCAACCACAGGTTTAGTTTGAGTAGTTTAAGAAGAATTGATTGATCCCACCTATAAAATAAAGAAGCTGGGATGTTAGACTAGAGACCACGCAAAGGGACGGTTCCAATTCAACATCATGCTACAAACTGCAGGGCAGTTGGTGGGGCATATTTACATTTTACGAGGCATCAACAGAAGTCAGGTTGTCTACTTACAATGCATGAAACATAGAAACATACATTTGACAGCAGATAAGAACCTAAAGACTTAACAAGTCTGTTCATATTTCTTTTTGAAGTGTAAAGTTAATGTGTTATTAGTACAGCAATATTCATAGTCTAGATATTTTAAAGTTCTTACAGGTTTTGCTGTTACCACTTCCATCATTCAGCAAATTACTCCTGGACCTTCTACCCTCCACCTGGAGATCATGACTCACTGTTCTTGTCCTGCTATTTTTGTGAAAAATGCTTTCAGTCTTAGCTTTGTTAAATATCTTAATATAGTGAAGGTTTTAATCATATAACCTCTTCCTCAGGGATGGAACTACCATTGATGCAGCAGCAGCAGTGGCACCAGGGCACAAGTTCTGGGGGCGGGGCATAGCAGCCAGTTTATATATAGGATAGGTGTGTGCAGAATGTGTAGGACTCTAGTGAACCTTTTATTAGTGCAGAATGCACTAATCATTATACAGAGCAGCATGGAAAGTATTACTATTGCTTACTACCGAGTTACCTTTGGGGGCCCAAACAAAATGTTACACCAGGGCCCTCTGTTGAGTAGGTCCACTACTGTACTTTCTGTTTTCTTCTCTAAGCAAATGCCAGACATAGATTAAATCTCTTGTAATAAAAAAAAGAGAATACAGCCCCATGAGCATAAAAAAAAAACAAGGTCAGTAGGAGATGCGTGCCAGAACCAAGAACAGGCACAGAGCTCCCAACTGTTCTGTTATTTGCAATATTGTCACAATTTAAGAGCTGTTTCTCTCCTTCATGTTCCAGTTTCCTAAGATAAAAATAGGGTCCACCGTACTGCCAACCTCATATCTACCCCAGATAGATCACACCATGCTCCTAGGCAGCTCTGTTCCTCCCCAAATGTCAGTGCTCTTCCTCAGCCTGTCTGGATGCCACTCAATTATTTCCAGGCCTGGGGTTAAAAAAAAAACCAACACACTACTGTGAGGTGTGCAGTTAAACTACTGACAAAATCACTTCCCTTTTTAATCTGGGGGAAACTTTGATTTCCTGTGATTTAGCACCTGATATTGCAGAACTCTGATTAACCAGCAATATGTGGAGAGTAATACAGGTTTTATCTCAAGGAAAAATGTGAAGTGTTTATATAACCTGTTGCATGAAAGATAAATCTGTAAAATAAAACAGAAAACATTTACATCCCCCATACCTTCATACCATAAATGTTATCTCAAAACTGAAAAGAAAAAAAAAAAACCTGAAAAATGTGATTGCTTCCAAGAAAAATAGACAGCAATGTGACACCCATGCTGTGTATACACCTGTATAACAGCGCAAGAAGCCATGCTAGAAAAACACACCATGTATTAGAAAAAGGTTAAATACCAGGAGGCAGAACTTTGTTTTGCTTTCTTCAATGAGATTTATTTTTTTTTTTTATTAGTGAAAAAAATTTCTGCAGGTCATTTTAAAATCAAATTAAATATTAAATTAGGCAGTTACAGTAAAGCACCAGCCAATTTGCAATGCATTGACTAACTGGAGAATAAAGCAATTTATTTAAAGTTTCATTGTTCACCACATTCCCATTTTATATAGCAAAGCAATCTCCACACACACACATATATATATATATAATATTTTTTGTTTGTCTGTTAGTACGATATATTTACGTACACTTTATAGGATTATATAAAAATGAATGCCATTTATAAACAAATTATTATTATTACTAAAGAAACAGGACTGAGAATGTACATGTCACTTGTGGGCACCTGTTAAGCCCCAGGATAAACATACATTGTGGAACATTGTCTTTACCAAGACCTAGTATGACCAAAATTCTCTCAAATACCAGCACACAGACACAATACAAGTAAACTCACTAGAGCAGTGATTGATTTGCAAGGAGAAACCATCTGGCTAAAATAAGAGCTAGACTTGCAGCTCCAAGAGTGCATTCTCTTCAGCTATTTAGCTTTTACATCCCACCAGCAATCTACGAAAAGTAGCCCCTCATACCCCATCCCGTGCCTGTCCTAGTTTTCTGGCAAATTTAAACCAATATCCCTCCCCCTGGATCATGTGACAGCCATCGGCCAATCACTATATATATATATATATTTATTTATTAACTGACAACAACTGCAAAACAATGCACTTTATACCAACAAATGACTTTGGCTAGCCTTGTAGTAAGCAGACTCAATCCCAGATTGGCTTCTCCAAGTAAGGCAAGTGGTGGGTGGAGTTTGGCTATTGAAAATCAATTGCAGCAAACAATATGCTAATTTTCTTTAAAATTGTTTAGACTTGGCTGATATGTAATTTTATAGTAAGACAATGGAAATGCCTTGCAATTATAAGGTGTTTACTGTGGAATACCACCTAAAAAATTTCGTTTTTGTTTTTAAAATAGATTAGCATACAAGGTACAAAATGTTTTAATGCATCATACACAGTGATTGCTGCAAATGTTTTTTTGCACTTCCTATTGCTTATAGCGGAGATCGTCCCTATTATACAGTACATTCCTCAGTCGCTGCAAAACGCAAAGGGGCACGCTACTCCTCTTCCAATGTATGCACAGTGATTGCAGCACCAATCAGCATCTCTGTATGGTCGGATATCAGCACCAGCAGGATTTAACAAGGGAATACTACAATATTCCTTTCAATTCTATCGTTTGAAGGGGGAAAAACACAAGTGAAGCAAAACATCTAATTATATACATTAAACAAAATACCTGATAGGCAACTCCCACAGAAAAGGGAACATAGAAATATACAGATTATAAAGAGAAGTAAAAAACAGGAAATTATAAAACAATGGACTACATGTTAATAAAAAAATATTTAAAAGGGACACTGTACCCAAAATTTTTCTTTCGTGATTCAGATTGAGCATGAAATTTTAAGCAACTTTCTAATTTACTCCTATTATCAAATTTTCTTCATTCTCTTGGTATCTTTATTTGAAATGCAAGAATGTAAGTTTAGATGCCAGCCCATTTTTGGTGAACAACCTGGGTTGTCCTTGCTGATTGGTGGATAAATTCATCCACCAATAAAAAAGTGCTGTCCAGAGTACTGAAACAAAAAAAAGCTTAGATGCCTTCTTTTTCAAATAATGATAGCAAGAGAACGAAGAAAAATTGATAATAGGAGTAAATTAGAAAGTTGCTTAAAATTGCATGCTCTTTCTGAATTACAAAAGAAAAAAATTGGGTACAGTGTCCCTTTAAGGAAGATCAATAAACTGTAGTTACCAATCCTTATGGCATTGTACTATCCCAGCATGCAACTAGTCTGATTAAACGTACAGTATTCAACTTTTAAAACTACACTGATTCAATTACATTTTGTATGCAAAGTTTAACAAAACATTTGAGGGCAATGACAATTATCTGTATTTTTTGGAAATAATTCTGCAAACAAAAAAAAAAAATTGTCCTAGAAAATCCTTTTGTCCTCATCTACAAATAAAACTTTCATTTCCCATGTGCACGATAAAGCTCAGCACGGAGCTTCTTCTACGCCAATTGTTACTGAGGCCTCAAAACAATGAATGACGCTAAGGAGGAAGTTTACATGAGACATGAGGGAAAAGTCGTTTGTGGGCAGTGCAATAAGGAAACAGGAGAAATGACACAATAGGGCTATTTTATAACATTACAAACACTTCCACAAATAACTAAAGTGACAATATGTTTATATATGTTACAACATGTTAGGCTTATTTAAAAGAAATAAAAATAGATTTCTCTGAAAATGTCTGTTTTATATATACAGGGATTTAATATATAATATACATACATCAAACATCTGGATCCTGCAAGAACTGACTCTTTTTACAGAAAACAGCCAGATGCTGCCGGATCCGTGTCTAATTTAAGCAAACACTTACAGATCAAGTCTTTTTCACACAAACATATCCAGACAGTAACTGAATTTAATGACAATTTGTATAAACCCCCAAGACTTGGATCTGTGGGTATCTGTCTAAATTATACAAAGGTTCAGGTAATTTTCTATAAAAATAATTAATATGGTCTGGTAGGTATCTGGCAGGGTCTCGTATTTGCATGAAAATGATTGATTCAGATGTATTTATGTCATGGATCTGACAGGATTCTGATTTTTTTTTTTTTTTGTATGAAAAAGACTTGGGTCTGCATCTATTTGTTCAAATTACATATCAATCCTGATGGATCCAGAAGTGTTTACATAACAAAGTTAGACTTTGCAGGATCCAGTTTTGTTTGTATGAATCACACATAGATCCAGATTTTACCTACTTTCAGAAAACTGCAGTATGCAATAGCCTCCTATATATTGTAAGGGGATATTATATATATATATAACCTTCAAGCCATCAATTTTTTTAGAAGAATAGTTTGGATTAGTACAAATAATACCTGATATTAACGTGATCATACTTAGTAAATCTTACTTGATTCTCATCAGATTAACTTTTTGCTAGAATATAACAGAAATGTAGATAATACTTTTTTAGTATAGTCATGTTTTATATACTTTATGACCAATATCATGTAATAATTCTTCCTTCCAAAAGCCTGTGAGAATGCTTTCTATATACAGTAAATTTAGGTAACAGTTCCTGCATATTTAATGCCTTCTATTTACCCAAAACGATTACAATACTTTATTCTGCATTACAGACCCATAGAAAGAAAGGGTTAAATTAAGTGCTTCTTCAGGATCACATAAATTAGTGGTTACAAATACAACACGTAATAAACTCTATCTACTTTTCACTTGTTATTCTACAGACTGGCTGTCAGGTTGTGCTTTGCATTGCTAGGGATCAGACAACTGCAGAAATTTGTCTATACAACTTGCAGAACAGACTGGTTATAGCTTGCAGCAAACTTGCACTCCATCCCTCATGATCAGCTGGTTTCGCCCACTCTAAACACGTTTATCCTACAGATCACATTGCATACAGAAAAGAACACAACAGTAGCTTGTTATCGGAAAAAGAAAGTTATAGGGGAATACCAAATATGGAAACGAAAGTTCTCAACCTCAACCAATTATTAAGAATACATCATTACAACCTGAGCTGATTAAATAAAAAACAGGAAGACACTTGTGTATATCACAAGAAAAGGAAAGCAAGCATCACTCTATCTACTTGTCTATTGCATATTTCTCTCAGTTCCATACATATACGGGTAAAATGTGAGTTTAATGTTGTAAATTATTTTCTCAGACATACAGCATTGTTTTATTTGGTATGGGGGAATCAAATGAGGGTTTTATACATGTGCAACTGCGCGCTGTACACAGGGGTTTTATACATGTGCAACTGCGCGCTGTACACAGGGGTTTTATACATGTGCAACTGTATGCTTTACACAGCATTTTAGACGTGTAACTAAGCGTTTTAATAGCAAATGTACAAACACAAACTGATGAGAAAATAATGCTCAAACAGCATAGAGACAGCTCACCACACACTCACACAGTCTTAAAGGAACAGTCACGCAAACACACAACACACTAAGCGGCCGAATTATCATATGGCGGGCGGACATGATTCACTGTTGCAAAATAATGTCCGCCCGACATCGCTAAATGCCGACAGCATACTCTGTCAGCATTTAACATTGCACAAGCAGTTCTGATAAACTGCTTGTGAAATGCCGCCCCCTGCAGATTTGCGTATTTGATCGGGCTGATTGCTGTCCGCCGCTCAGAGGCGGTGGACGAGTAAAGGAGCTGCGGACTTAAGACCGCTGCTTCTTAACTCCTGTTTCCGGCAAGCTTGAAGGCTCATGCGGAAACAGGGGGATCAGGGGCCATTTGGCCCTTGATAATTCAGCCCCATAGCCTTTAAGAGGACAACTCATACCACATGCATAGTCTTAAAGGGACAACTCCCAGCACACAAAGCCTTAAAATAAAAGATCTCTATTGGGCTTTTTTCCCCCCCAAGACCACGCTATTACAGGAGGCCATCAGGAGGGAAGGAGGTCATAATAGCGCAGTCTTGCTGCTGGCGGTGAGATCCAAGCTATTACAGCCCCCCAAAAAATAACGACCAGTAATGTAAAAAGTATGTTGCGGTTAAGGGGTTAAGGCTGTGAATTGCCTGTGTTTGTGGGTGGTGTCTGATTGGAATTGTACCTTTAGGGCAACATGCATTATCCGTGTTTGTGTGTAGTGTGTTATCTGTCCCTTTAAAACTGTGTGTGGTGTGTCGTGTGTGTACCTGTACCATTTAGACTATAAGTGTGGTGAGAGTTGTTCCTTTTTAAGGCTGTGTGCGCGTTTGTTCCTTTATGGGCTAAGCTATCCATTAAAGGCTGTCTGTACTGTAAACTGTCCCTTTAAGACTGTGCATGTGGTGGAAGCTATCCCTTTAAAGTCTATGGTGTGTGTGCATCTGTCCATTTTGTCCTGTGTGATTATGGGGTGAGTAGTCCCTTTAAGGCTATGTGTTATGTTTGTGTGATCTGTCCCTTTAAAGCTGTGAGCATTGTGTGTGTAAAGAGTACAGTTACACATGTCTAACCCCCTGTGTAAAGCGTACAGTTACACAGTCTAACCCCCTGTGTAAAGCGTACAGTTACACAGTCTAACCCCCTGTGTATAGCGTACAGTTACACATGTCTAACCCCCTGTGTATAGCGTACAGTTACACATGTCTAACCCCCTGTGTAAAGCGTACAGTTACACATGTCTAACCCCCTGTGTAAAGCGTACAGTTACACATGTCTAACCCCCTGTGTAAAGGGTACAATTACACGTCTAAAACCCCTGTGTAAAGCGTACAGTTACACATGTATAAACCTCTGTGTATAGCGTACAGTTACACATGTATAAACCTCTGTGTATAGCGTACAGTTACACATGTATAAACCTCTGTGTAAAGCGTACAGTTACACATGTCTAACCCCCTGTGTAAAGGGTACAGTTACACATATGTCTAACCCCCTGTGTATAGCGTACAGTTACACATGTCTAACCCCCTGTGTAAAGCCTACAGTTACACATGTCTAACCCCCTGTGTAAAGGGTACAGTTACACATATGTCTAACCCCCTGTGTATAGCGTACAATTACACATGTCTAACCCCCTGTGTATAGCGTACAGTTACACATGTATAAACCTCTGTGTATAGCGTACAGTTACACATGTCTAACCCCCTGTGTAAAGCGTACAGTTACACAGTCTAACCCCCTGTGTAAAGCGTACAGTTACACAGTCTAACCCCCTGTGTAAAGCGTACAGTTACACAGTCTAACCCCCTGTGTAAAGCGTACAGTTACACAGTCTAACCCCCTGTGTAAAGCGTACAGTTACACAGTCTAACCCCCTGTGTAAAGCGTACAGTTACACAGTCTAACCCCCTGTGTAAAGCGTACAGTTACACAGTCTAACCCCCTGTGTATAGCGTACAGTTACACATGTCTAACCCCCTGTGTATAGCGTACAGTTACACATGTCTAACCCCCTGTGTAAAGCGTACAGTTACACATGTATAAACCTCTGTGTATAGCGTACAGTTACACATGTATAAACCTCTGTGTATAGCATACAGTTACACATGTCTAAAACCCCTGTGTAAAGCGTACAGTTACACATGTATAAACCTCTGTGTATAGCGTACAGTTACACATGTCTAACCCCCTGTGTATAGCGTACAGTTACACATGTATAAACCTCTGTGTATAGGGTACAGTTACACATGTATAAACCTCTGTGTATAGGGTACAGTTACACATGTCTAACCCCCTGTGTAAAGCGTACAGTTACACATGTCTAACCCCCTGTGTAAAGGGTACAATTACACGTCTAAAACCCCTGTGTAAAGCGTACAGTTACACATGTATAAACCTCTGTGTATAGCGTACAGTTACACATGTATAAACCTCTGTGTATAGCGTACAGTTACACATGTATAAACCTCTGTGTAAAGCGCACAGTTACACGTCTAACCCCCTGCGTAAAGCGCACAGTTACACAAGTCTAACCCCCTGCGTAAAACGCACAGTTACACGTCTAACCCACTGCGTAAAACGCACAGTTACACAAGTCTAACCCCCTGCGTAAAGCGTACAGTTACACATGTATAAACCTCTGTGAGCAGAGCTGATGTATAAGAGCTGACTGGGAAAAGTCTATGAGGAATTTTACACCCCAAAATATGGCTCCCCTTTTTGTTCTTGGAGACACAAACACTAAAGCATTGTAGGTAAAATAATGTAGTATGGCCGAGAAAATAATTCGAAATCTTAACCTCAGATTTTACCCATTATTGCATTAGAAGTAACATGACAGCTGATCAGAGTTGCAAGCAGAATGCTAATGTTTCCCTGCTACTGCAACAATGTTCCTTGATCAAATCTCAGCAATGCACTAGGTCACCCAGAGGCAGTGCAGGGGTTAAGCCTCAGAGCACAGCATCATTACCTGCTTGTACAGTGTCAGACAGATCGTGGCTCACAGAAGTCCTGGGAAATTCCTTCAGCTTCCTGCCGCTGAGATTTAACACCCCAGAGTTCGCTGCCTCTTCCAGGGCTCGCTCCAAGCCTCTGTTCACTGGCAGGTTTAAGCTGAAGTTGGGCACATTGCTGCCAGTGCTGTGGTGGTGCTGATACTGCGTTTGGAGCAAAGAACTAGCTGGGAGGGCAGAGAAAGGCTGAGACTCACTTCCCAGCGTCGCCATCTTCCCTCCTGCTCTTGAGTATTGTGTCTAGATCGTATGTTTAG
Organism: Bombina bombina; assembly: GCF_027579735.1. Lineage (NCBI taxonomy): Eukaryota > Metazoa > Chordata > Amphibia > Anura > Bombinatoridae > Bombina > Bombina bombina. Next base: position 960,372,268 of record NC_069501.1, on the reverse strand, counting down.
TACAGTATAGGGCAGGAGAGTTAGGCAGCTGCAACAGCTGCAGCAGCAGCAGCAAGCTCTTTCCTGTAGGTTTCCTGCCTTTGGGAGTCTGAAGGCAAAGGGCGCATGTCCTCCCCCTGCTGTATATCCTGGCATGCAGCCGGTAAAAAGGTACCATGGATTTTCCTTACAAGCCTGTTTCCTGCTAGTGAAAAACTTCACATGCCTGCGAGCAAGTCCTTAAAAGTTGTCATGTAAAACAATCACTGATTGGTCTCATTAGGCAGCGTGTGGCTGGTCTTGAAACAGCATTGTCTGATTAGCCATAGCCAGGAATATTTCCTGCCCACACAGCCCACTTCTCCTCTGTGATTTAAGGTGGAAGTTATTTCTACGTGTCTGGCATCCTTCATGTCTTATTTGTCTGTTTATTAATGTAGTGTTCTTCTGAAGCATACAGATTAAATACAATCCTTGAAGATAAATGTTAAGTAACTGCTGCCACATATGTGGTTTAAAACACATTTTTTTCCTGACACGTTATTCTAAAATTAGGTTTTAGTTTTATCATTTTTTTTCATGTTGCTCCAGTTGTTTGTGCTAGTGGTGACCCCTAACAGCAGTGCAGGTATTAACCCTTGGTTGCTAAGCAAGAATTGCCCTTTCTGTGGGAGTCTCTATTCCAGTCTGTTAGAAAGGTTGTGTGATGTGGTTTTTTTTGCAGTTTCTTATGGTTTTTCAAATGTTATCAAACATGAAAACCAATCAGATACTTTGTTTTGAAAACATTCTTCCAGGGGTGTTCCAATCCATTACCATACAATTTTAGCCTCCAGTATTCCTTATGGAAACCCATTTTTACTTCTTTTGCATGTTTTGTGTGTTTTGTTATGTTTTGTGTGTGTGTGTAAATCTTGCACAAACTTAATCTACATTAAAGGGACAGTAAAGTCAAAATTAAAGGGACATGAAACTTTTTCTAGAGATAGAGAATACAATTTTAAAAAAGTTTCCAATTTCTTCTATTATCCAATTTGCTTCATCCTCATGTTATTCTTTGTTGAAGAGCTATCTGGATAGGTAGCGTGCACATTTCTGGAGCTCTACATTACAGGAAATAGTGCTGCCATCTACTGCTCTTGCTAATCTATAACAATGCAAAACTGCTGCCATATAGTACTGCAGATACGTGCACACTCCTAAACATACCTTCCTGCTTTTCAACAAAGGATAACAAGAAAACACAAAGGACATTTGATAGTAGAAGTACATTGTAAAATTGTTTAAAAGTGTATGTTCTATCTGAATCATGAAATAAATGTTTGGGTTTTATATCCCTTTAACCCCTTAGTGACCACAGCACTTTTAAAATGTCTTACCGTTTGGGACCAAGGCTATTTTTACATTTCTGCGGTGTTTGTGTTTAGCTTTATTTTTTCTCTTACTCATTTACTGTACCCACACATATTATATACAATTTTTCTCGCCATTAAATTGACTTTCTAAAGATACCATTATTTTTATCATCTTATAATTTACTATTAAAAATTATATAAAATTTGATGAAAAAATGAAAAAAAAAACCACTTTTTTAACTTGGACCCCCAAAATCTCTTACACATCTACAACCACCAAAAAACACCCATGCTAAATAGTTTCTAAATTTTGTCCTGAGTTTAGAAATACCCAATGTTTACATGTTCTTTGCTTTTTTTGCAAGTTATAGGGCAATAAGTACAAGTAGCACTTTGCTATTTCCAAACCATTTGTTTTCAAAATAAGCGATAGTTACATTGTAACACTGATATCTGTCAGGAATCCCTGAATAACCCTTCACATGTATATATATATATATATTTTAGTAGACAAAGCGTTGCTTTTTGGTAATTAGAAGGCCGTTAAAATGCCGCTGTATACCACATTTGTATTATGCCCAGCAGTGAAGGGGTTATTTAGGTAGCTTGTAGGGTTAATTTTAGCTTTAGTGTAGAGATCAGCATCCCACCCCCTGATCCCTCCCTGACCCCTCTCAAACAGCTCTCTTTCCTCCTCTACCTCACAATTGTCACCGCCATCTTAAGTACTGGCAGAAAGTCTGCCAGTACTAAAATAAAAGGCTTTTTTTAAATATTTATTCTGCTGTGTTGGATCCCCCTTAACCCCTAACCTCCCTGACCCTAAACAGCCCTCTAACCATCCCTCTACCTATATGCAGCTCTCTACCTATATGCTGCATCTTGGGTACTGGCAGCTGTCTGTTTAGGCATTTTGATGGTTTAGATAGAACAAACAATTTTATACTACTTTCCAATTTACTTCTATTATAAAATGTGCTTTATTCTCTTGGTATCCTATTCTGAAGAGTAAACCTCAGTAGACTTGTAGGAGTATGCACATATTTTTAGCACGCTATGGAAGCAGTGTTTGCAACAATATTTTTAGTAATGGTATACATAGTTGCAAACACTACTGCCATAGAGGGCTTTAGATAAGAGCACGCTCCTGAACTCCTATGAGCTTATCCAGGTTTACTTTTCAACTAAGGATACCAAGAGAACTAAGCAAAATTGATAAAAGAAGAATATTGGAAAGTTATTTAAAATGTCATGCTGTATCCAAACCATTTAAGTTTTACTTCATAATTCTAATAAAGTGTTTGGATGTTTACATTTTTATAAACTTTGCAATTTACTTACATTACCAAAATGTGCACAATCTTTTTATATGCACACTGTTTGAGGCACCGGGTCTTACTGAGCATGTGCAAGAATTCATAGTACTGTATATACGTATATGCATTTTGATTGGGTGATGGCTGTCACATGATACAAGGGGAGGGAGAATTAAATTAACTTTGAAATTTGCCAGGACAAAAAAAAAATCTACTACTGAAGTGCTATTTCAATGTTTGTTTGTTTTTTTATTATGTATTTGTTGATTATGCAATTGTACTTTTATTTGCTTTAAAGGGACAGTCTACAGTAGAATTTTATTGTTTTAAAAGAAAGATAATCCCTTTATTACCCATTCCCTAGTTTTACATAACCAACACATTTATATTAATATATGTTTTACCTCTGTGATTACCTTCGATCTAAACATCTTCTGACAGCCCTCTAATCAAATTACATTTTATTTATTATCTATTGACTTGCAGTAAGTACTGTGCTAAATCTTAAATAACTCCTTGGGCGTTAACACAATGTTATCTATGGCCCACATGAACTAGCTGTCTCCTGTTGTGAAATGCAAATACAAAAGCATTTGATTAAGAGGCTGTATATAGTGGCTTAGAAACAGGCAGATATTTAGAGGTTTAAATGTTATAAAGTATATTAATATATCAATGTTGGTTGTGCAAAGCTGGAGAATGGGTAGTAAAGGGATTATCTCTCTTTTTATACAATAACAATTTTAGTGTAGACTGTCCCTTTAATGGTGAATTCAGCAAAATAATATTGTCATTTTACATGGCAGGCTGCGGACAACAGTGTAAGTGACCATCTTTTCTTGCCAAGCTCCCTTGGAACAGAGATCTAAGGTAGTACAGTATTAGGTTTTGTTATCTTATTGCTTTGTGCATATTTGTGTTTAATTCATTTTTTTTTTATATAAATGCACTGACTCTTTTTTGTTCATAATAAATATTCCTTTATTATGTTTTGCCTTTGTCTACCTTACCAAAGAGACTAGTAATACCAGTATTGGGTTTTGGGATTTGTAATCTGTAATTCTGGGTTTTTCTTTAGGATTTCAAATATAATAACTGTTTCAAGATTGTTTAGTGTGGGTGGCATTAAAGGGAGTTTAGGCATTTTTCTGGGTCTAGTACAATTAAGAGAGTGTTTGCTAATCCTTGCATCCATTGAACTAAGCCACAGGCTTTCCTAGGGTAGCCAGACTGTGACAAACTGGTTAAGGTGTAAAGGGTCGGTTAACACTTTCTGTGACAAACTGGTTACTGTTGTATGGTTCGTTAACCCCCTGTACGTCACACCAGTACATCTGAAACCTTATTATAACCCATTTATTAAAACACTTTTCAAAAGCTATAACTTGACAATTAAACAATATTAATGTAATCCAGCAGCTTTTTGTAGGATATGTGGACTATTTTATGAACATATTTTGGGTATTTACATGGTTGTTTTTTATGGTAAGTTTTTGTGCATGCTCAATTTTTGTTGGTGTCGGATTAGTGCACATGAAGAATTGCTAACCTCAATGCACATTATTGAAATATGAAATATAAAATATTAAAATTAATAAAAAATATTAAAAATGATTATACATACTGTAAAAAATGCGAAATAATCCTTAGAATATATATATTTTACAGTATGCCTAAAATGCGATTGTGCTCTCGCGATCGCATTTACTTTCAACTTTTAATACACACGCTATTTGCAATGCGCACAAAAACCCCATATCACTCTCAAGCTACAGTTAGCTCACCACTTGTAATCTAGCCCATAATAAATTATGACGCTCAAAATCACTGCCTCCAGTGGACCATCGCAAGAGGACCGTAGGTGACATGGACCCATCGTTGCCCCCCAAAGGAGCCAAATTCAATTGGGGGGGTTAGATAGAGTTTTTTTTTGCAAGAGAGCTTAAATAACGTATTCTCTTTTCAATGCATTTTTTAGATTGGTTTTGTTTTTAATGTAGGGCTTTTTTCACAAAAGAGTTGTAATCACTTCAATTTAGTTTTAGGATAGGGAAGGGCCTTCACTGGTTGTTTATTTTTATCTTTGGTATTTTCTTTTTCTGGTAGTGTTTTTTATTTTTTGTAACTTATCGGGTTTTAGGCTATGGGTCTTGGGGATTAGCTGTTAGGGATTTAATTAACGTGGGGGTAATGGCAGTTAAGTGTTTAAGTAGTGTAGAGGTTATTGCGGTGGTGGTAATGGTGGTTTAGGGGTTTAGTAGTGTATGGGGTTATTGCGATGGAAGATATGGCAGTTTAGGGGTTATTGCGGTGGGGGTTATGTTGGCTTAATAGGTAGGGGGATAATAGCGATGGGAGGTTATAGCAGATTATGGATTAAAAGTGTAGGGGATAATAGCGATGGGGGTTATGGCGGATTAGGGGTTATTCTTGTAGGCTGCTGTACATTTATTTGGATGAATGCTATATGTAAAAGGGATCCTTTAAATCATCAATGCAGGTGGCGATGCTGCTTGGAATATATCACCAGCATTGCCACCCATTGCGATCTATAGTAAAATGCCTCTCGGCAATGCTTCCTTTAACCCTTTAACGACCGAGGACGTGCAGGGTACGTCCTCTAAAAAAATACCCTTAACGACCAAGTACGTACCCTGCATGTCCTTGGTCTGGAAAGCAGCTGGAAGCGATCCTGCTCGCTTCCAGCTGCTTTCTCGTTATTGCAGTGATGCCTCGATATCCTGCATTAACCTTTTTAAGCCATCCGGTGCAGAGAGAGCCACTCTGTGGCCCTCTCTGCACCGGAGATCGGTGGCATACTTTGTTGGTGGGTGGGAGCCAGTGTGGGAGGTGGGTGGCGGCCATCGATGGCCCTGGTTATGTGGAGGGGGGTGGGATTGTGGGCGGGGATGACCGGGGAGGGAGCGGGTGGGAACCACTACACTACAGAAAAAAGTTTAATAAAAATGCTACAAAACACACTACAGAAAAAAACAAAAACTTTTTTTCCTGCAAACTGGATGGCCAAGATGGCCCCCAATAATACAGAGGGGGAGGGTTAGAGAGCTGTTTTGGGGGGATCAGGGAGGTTGGGGGCTAAGGGGAGATCCTACACAGCAGCATATGTAAATATGCTTAAAAATAAAAAATAAAAAACTTTTATTTTAGTACTGGCAGACTTTCTGCCAGTACTTAAGATGGCGGGGACAATTGTGGGGTGGGGGAGGGAAGGGAGCTGTTTGGGAGGGATCAGGGGGTCTGATGTGTCAGGTGGGAGGCTGATCTCTACACTAAAGCTAAAATTAACCCTGCAAGCTCCCTACAAACTACCTAATTAACCCCTTCACTGCTAGCCATAATACACGTGTGATGCGCAGCAGCATTTAGCGGCCTTCTAATTACCAAAAAGCAACGCCGAAGTCATATATGTCTGCTATTTCTGAACAAAGGGGATCCCAGAGAAGCATTTACAACCATTTGTGCCATATTTGCACAATCTGTTTGTAAATAATTTCAGTGAGAAACCTAAAATTGTGAAAAATGTAACTTTTTTTTTAAATTTGATCGCATTTGGCGGTGAAATGGTGGCATGAAATATAACAAAATGGGCCTAGTTCAATACTTGGGGTTGTCTACTACGCTACACTAAAGCTAACATTAACCCTAGAAGCTCCCTAATTAACCCCTTCACTGCTGGGCATAATACACCTATGGTGCGCAGTGGCATTTAGCAGCCTTCTAATTACCAAAAAGCCAAAGCCATATATGTCTGCTATTTCTGAACAAAGGGGATCCCAGAGAAGCATTTACAACCATTGATGCTATAATTGCATAAGTTGTTTGTAAATAATTTCAGTGAGAAACCTAAAGTTTGTGAAAAAATTTGTGAAAAAGTGAACAATTTTTTTTATTTGATCGCATTTGGCGGTGAAATGGTGGCATGAAATATACCAAAATGGGCCTAGATCAATACTTTGGGATGTCTACTAAAAAAAATATATACATGTCAAGGGATATTCAGGGATTCCTGAAAGATATTAGTGTTCCAATGTAACTAGCGCTAATTTTGAAAAAAAAGTGGTTTGGAAATAGCAAAGTGCTACTTGTATTTATGGCCCTATAACTTACAAAAAAAGTAAAGAACATGTAAACATTGGGTATTTCTAAACTCAGGACAAAATTTAGAAACTATTTATCATATGTTTTTTTTGGTGGTTGTAGATGCATAACAGATTTTGGGGGTCAAAGTTAGAAAAAGTGTGTGTTTTTTTTTCAATTTTTTCCTCATATTTTATATATTTTTTATAGTAAATTATAAGATGATAAAAATAATGGTATCTTTAGAAAGTCAATTTAATGGCGAGAAAAACGGTATATAATATGTGTGGGTACAGTAAATGAGAAAATGGAAAATTACAGCTAAACACAAACACCGCAGAAATGTAAAAATAGCCTTGGTCCCAAACGGTAAGACATTTTAAAAGTGCTGTGGTCATTAAGGGGTTAAAGGGATATAAAACCCAAACATTTATTTCATGATTCAGATAGAACATAAAAAATAGCCTTGGTACAAACGGACAGAAAATGGAAAAGTGCTGTGGTCATTAAAGGGTTAAACAATTATGTCAGCCGCTTGGAATATTTTGCCGTCTTTCTCGACAGGGTGACGGATCCCTTTTGAATATCTATCCACCTCATGGAATTTTTGATCATCTGGGCCACTGAATGAAAACAAAACCATTTCACCAATCATTGATCTAGCAAGAACACTGCACCAATCCTTTCCCTTACCTTCCAATATTATAGAGATACTTTACACTATAAGTGTCAGTTTCATGGTAAAGAAGATTTGTGTTTGTGCAGCTCGGTCCTCTATTTCATTTCTTTGTGGCCATAGCATATTTTATTTGTTGATGTATAGACAAGGTTGTAGCACTTATTTCACAAATATTGTCCATTCTACATTTGTAGCCGACGATTAAAGGGACATTAAACCCAACATTTTTCTTTCATGATTTAGATAGAGCATGTAAATTAAAACAACTTTACAATATACTTCTATTATAAAATTGGCTTCATTATCTTGCTATCCATTGTTGAAAAGCAGGGAAAGTAAGCTCAGAAGCGTGCACATTTCTGCTGCACTAGATAGCAGCACTATTTCCTGTCATGTAGTGCTCCAGACACCTACCTAGGTATCTCTTCAACAAAGAATACAATGAGAATGAAGCAAATTTGATAATAGAAGTAAATTGAAAACATTTGAAAAATTGTGTGGTCTTGCTGAATCACAAAAGAAAAATTGTGGGTTTCCTGTCCCTTTAAGCATCTTTTCATTTATCATATATAATTAAATATAAAACACTAATGTTAATGGCATATTTGAATTTATCATTTAAAAGCGCTTAATGGAAATTTGAACTACAGACTCTTAGTTCTTTTTCAGATTTTAATATTGTGTCTCTTAAAAAAACACAAAGCAAAACAAAAAGCATGAAAGTCTAATCTTACATTTCAGCATTTGATGAAGGCAGAATGTTATGTGAGACTATTTACTGTAGCACACTTTCCCTGTAGCACACTTTATATTAGATTAGCTCAACAATAGCGCTTAATAGTCCGTAAGAGAGTAGACTCTAAGCCAAACATTTCATGTTGGTGACACACTTTTTAGACCTACATCATTTTGCGACACAGTAGTTCAGTTGTTCCGGAGGTTAAACTAACTTGTTTTAAGAGATACGGACACATACATAAATTATATATAATAATGAAATGTATTTACAAGTAACAGTAAGTATGTGCAAGAATTAAAAAAAAGTTTAAAAACACCAATAGCCACTTACTATATTAAAGGGACAGTATACTCCAAATTTCAATTGCCATTTTTCAATATGCAACATGTATTTAAGTAGACTTTCATTCATCAAATTATGCAAAACCTTTTTTTTTAGTTATCTAATTTAGATTGAAAGTTGTACCGCTTGTGTATTCACAGTCTGCCTTCTCTACCGCTGCTTTTTTTCATCTAATTCAAGAATGTACATTTACCCAACAACGTTAATATCGGTCGAGCTATTTACCTTGTTTGCCAGCGTGCGCACAGTGACTTCATCTTCTCCTGCTTTCATTCTGCGCATGCCCCCAATTAGACGTCCACGCTAAGCGTTCGATGCTTACAATATTGCATCTAATAGATCACGCTCATTGCGCAGTGGATTCTAGTAAAGACGCATCTCTCGCTAACAGTAATCTATCCGCTCTCCATCCTGACCATAAACAGGTATAATAATCTCACTGATAGCTAATTATCCAAATGAATCCATTCATTGTATTTGATTCACATACTATCATGTATACACATAATTTTTCAGACCCATATGTCAAAAAACAAATATTCAGTAGAATTATAGGGAAGTAGAGATGACATACACACGAGCGTGATCGAGCTTTTGTGGGAGGATAGAGTTACGTCACATCATTTACATGTGGGAAGTACAGAGTAAGTCTATACCGCCCACATTGGAGACGCCGTGGAGGGGTTGGAGAACGGACAAAAAGAAACGGTTAGGATGCAAAAATAAAAACGGAATAAAACAGGTTTGAAGCTATTTTATCGATAAATGCACTATGCGGTTAGATTCTAAGTATATATAGGAGTTTATACTTATCTTTAACATCGACTGAGTTTACTGACCCTTTAATAGGATGTATGAGGTTGATGGGATGAACACAGTTTCTGAATATTTAGTGGAATATTAGATAAAGACACTCGCATTTCATCATCAAGCATTTTTAAGCTTCCATTTCCTATCCATATATCAAGAGCAGGAGCAGCAATGCACTACTGTTAGCTAGCTGCAAAAAACAATGACTACTGCCCACGCTGCAAACACACTGCTGTCCCACTCACTGACTACACGTGCAGTCACGAGCCGATTAAGGAGACTACACGTGCAGTCACAAGCCAATGTGCCATCAATGGGAATAGTTTCAGCTCCCTCTAAGTTGCGCCAATAGGTTAAGATGATCTGTGACCCACTAGGTATCAATCACTTGTCAACCACGTGATATGCGTAGCAGGTAGGCGGAAAATCGGAAACACAAAATACTTGTTCGACCTGGGTGATTGACATGCCTTGCTTTAGCACAATTTGCTGCACTAAAGTAGGGGGCAGCATTGCGCAACAATCCTCTTGTGAAATGTTTAATTTGGTCATGCAAAAAAAAATTGCAGGTGGACAGGTTCACTACTTGCAAACCTGTCTGCCTGCAGGGATAATAAATTTACCCCTAAGGATTCCCTTCCTAAGCTACTACTTGCGAACCTGTCTGCCTGCAGGGATAATACATTTACCCCTAAGGATTCCCTACCTGAGCTACTACTTGAGAACCTGTCTGCTTGCAGGGATAATACATTTACCCCTAAGGATTCCCTACCTGAGCTACTACTTGCGAACCTGTCTGCCTGCAGGGATAATACATTTACCCCTAAGGATTCCCTACCTGAGCTACTACTTGCAAACCTGTCTGCCTGCAGGGATAATAGTTTTACCACTAAGGATTCCCTACCTGAGCTACTACTTGCGAACCTGTCTGCCTGCAGGGATAATACATTTACCCCTAAGGATTCCCTACCTGAGCTACTACTTGCGAACCTGTCTGTCTGCAGGGATAATACATTTACCCCTAAGGATTCCCTACCTGAGCTACTACTTGTGAACCTGTCTGCCTGCAGGGATAATACATTTACCCCTAAGGATTCCCTACCTGAGCTACTGCTTACAAACCTGTCTGTCTGCAGGGATAATACATTCACCCCTAAGGATTCCCTACCTGAGCTACTACTTGTGAACCTGTCTGCCTGCAGGGATAATACATTCACCCCTAAGGATTCCCTACCTGAGCTACTACTTGCGAACCTGTCTGCCTGCAGGGATAATAGTTTTACCCCTAAGGATTCCCTACCTGAGCTACTACTTGTGAACCTGTCTGCTTGCAGGGATAATACATTTACCCCTAAGGATTCCCTACCTGAGCTACTACTTGCGAACCTGTCTGCCTGCAGGGATAATACATTTACCCCTAAGGATTCCCTACCTGAGCTACTACTTGCAAACCTGTCTGCCTGCAGGGATAATAGTTTTACCACTAAGGATTCCCTACCTGAGCTACTACTTGCGAACCTGTCTGCCTGCAGGGATAATACATTTACCCCTAAGGATTCCCTACCTGAGCTACTACTTGCGAACCTGTCTGTCTGCAGGGATAATACATTTACCCCTAAGGATTCCCTACCTGAGCTACTACTTGTGAACCTGTCTGCCTGCAGGGATAATACATTTACCCCTAAGGATTCCCTACCTGAGCTACTGCTTACAAACCTGTCTGTCTGCAGGGATAATACATTCACCCCTAAGGATTCCCTACCTGAGCTACTACTTGTGAACCTGTCTGCCTGCAGGGATAATACATTCACCCCTAAGGATTCCCTACCTGAGCTACTACTTGCGAACCTGTCTGCCTGCAGGGATAATAGTTTTACCCCTAAGGATTCCCTACCTGAGCTACTACTTGTGAACCTGTCTGCCTGCAGGGATAATACATTTACCACTAAGGATTCCCTACCTGAGCTACTACTTGTGAACCTGTCTGCCTGCAGGGATAATACATTCACCCCTAAGGATTCCCTACCTGAGCTACTACTTGAGAACCTGTCTGCCTGCAGGCTTAATACATTTACCCCTAAGGATTCCCTACCTGAGCTACTACTTGCGAACCTGTCTGTCTGCAGGGATAATACATTTACCACTAAGGATTCGGTACCTGAGCTACTACTTGCGAACCTGTCTGCCTGCAGGGATAATACATTCACCCCTAAGGATTCCCTACCTGAGCTACTACTTGTGAACCTGTCTGCCTGCAGGGATAATACATTCACCCCTAAGGATTCCCTACCCAAGCTACTACTTGCGAACCTGTCTGTCTGCAGGGATAATACATTTACCACTAAGGATTCCCTACCTGAGCTACTACTTGCGAACCTGTCTGCCTGCAGGGATAATACATTCACCCCTAAGGATTCCCTACCTGAGCTACTACTTGTGAACCTGTCTGCCTGCAGGGATAATACATTTACCACTAAGGATTCCCTACCTGAGCTACTACTTGTGAACCTGTCTGCCTGCAGGGATAATACATTCACCCCTAAGGATTCCCTACCTGAGCTACTACTTGCGAACCTGTCTGCCTGCAGGGATAATAGTTTTACCCCTAAGGATTCCCTACCTTAGCTACTACTTGCGAACCTGTCTGCCTGCAGGGATAATACATTTACCACTAAGGATTCCCTACCTGAGCTACTACTTGCGAACCTGTCTGCCTGCAGGGATAATACATTCACCCCTAAGGATTCCCTACCCAAGCTACTACTTGCGAACCTGTCTGCCTGCAGGGATAATACATTCACCCCTAAGGATTCCCTACCTGAGCTACTACTTGCGAACCTGTCTGCCTGCAGGGATAATACATTTACCACTAAGGGTTCCCTACCTGAGCTACTACTTGCGAACCTGTCTGTCTGCAGGGATAATACATTCACCCCTAAGGATTCCCTACCTGAGCTACTACTTGCGAACCTGTCTGCCTGCAGGGATAATAGTTTTACCACTAAGGATTCAATACCTGAGCTACTACTTGTGAACCTGTCTGCCTGCAGGCTTAATACATTTACCCCTAAGGATTCCCTACCTGAGCTACTACTTGCGAACCTGTCTGCCTTCAGGGATAATAGTTTTACCACTAAGGGTTCCCTACCTGAGCTAATACTTGCGAACCTGTCTGCCTGCAGGGATAATACATTTACCACTAAGGATTCCCTACCTGAGCTACTACTTGCGAACCTGTCTGCCTGCAGGGATAATAGTTTTACCACTAAGGGTTCCCTACCTGAGCTAATACTTGCGAACCTGTCTGCCTGCAGGGATAATACATTCACCCCTAAGGATTCCCTACTTGAGCTACTACTTGTGAACCTGTCTGCCTGCAGGGATAATACATTCACCCCTAAGGATTCCCTACCTGAGCTACTACTTGCGAACCTGTCTGCCTGCAGGGATAATACATTTACCACTAAGGATTCCCTACCTGAGCTACTACTTGTGAACCTGTCTGCCTGCAGGGATAATACATTCACCCCTAAGGATTCCCTACCTGAGCTACTACTTGCGAACCTGTCTGCCTGCAGGGATAATAGTTTTACCCCTAAGGATTCCCTACCTGAGCTACTACTTGTGAACCTGTCTGTCTGCAGGGATAATACATTTACCCCTAAGGATTCCCTACCTGAGCTACTACTTGTGAACCTGTCTGCCTGCAGGGATAATACATTTACCACTAAGGATTCCCTACCTGAGCTACTACTTGTGAACCTGTCTGCCTGCAGGGATAATACATTTACCACTAAGGATTCCCTACCTGAGCTACTACTTGTGAACCTGTCTGCCTGCAGGGATAATACATTCACCCCTAAGGATTCCCTACCTGAGCTACTACTTGAGAACCTGTCTGCCTGCAGGCTTAATACATTTACCCCTAAGGATTCCCTACCTGAGCTACTACTTGCGAACCTGTCTGTCTGCAGGGATAATACATTTACCACTAAGGATTCCCTACCTGAGCTACTACTTGCGAACCTGTCTGCCTGCAGGGATAATACATTCACCCCTAAGGATTCCCTACCTGAGCTACTACTTGTGAACCTGTCTGCCTGCAGGGATAATACATTTACCACTAAGGATTCCCTACCTGAGCTACTACTTGTGAACCTGTCTGCCTGCAGGGATAATACATTCACCCCTAAGGATTCCCTACCTGAGCTACTACTTGTGAACCTGTCTGCCTGCAGGGATAATAGTTTTACCCCTAAGGATTCCCTACCTTAGCTACTACTTGGGAACCTGTCTGCCTGCAGGGATAATACATTTACCCCTAAGGATTCCCTACCTGAGCTACTACTTGCGAACCTGTCTGCCTGCAGGGATAATACATTTACCCCTAAGGATTCCCTACCTGAGCTACTACTTGGGAACCTGTCTGCCTGCAGGCATAATACATTTACCCCTAAGGATTCCCTACCTGAGCTACTACTTGTGAACCTGTCTGCCTGCAGGGATAATACATTCACCCCTAAGGATTCCCTACCTGAGCTACTACTTGGGAACCTGTCTGCCTGCAGGCATAATACATTTACCCCTAAGGATTCCCTACCTGAGCTTCTACTTGCGAACCTGTCTGCCTGCAGGGATAATACATTCACCCCTAAGGATTCCCTACCTGAGCTACTACTTGCGAACCTGTCTGCCTGCAGGGATAATACATTCACCCCTAAGGATTCCCTACCTGAGCTACTACTTGCGAACCTGTCTGCCTGCAGGGATAATACATTTACCACTAAGGATTCCCTACCTGAGCTACTACTTGAGAACCTGTCTGCCTGCAGGGATAATACATTCACCCCTAAGGATTCCCTACCTGAGCTACTACTTGCGAACCTGTCTGCCTGCAGGGATAGTAGTTTTACCACTAAGGGTTCCCTATCTGAGCTACTACTTGCGAACCTGTCTGCCTGCAGGGATAATACATTTACCCCTAAGGATTACCTACCTGAGCTACTACTTGCGAACCTGTCTGCCTGCAGGGATAATACATTCACCCCTAAGGATTCCCTACCTGAGCTACTACTTGCGAACCTGTCTGCCTGCAGGGATAATACATTTACCCCTAAGGATTCCCTACCTGAGCTACTACTTGCGAACCTGTCTGCCTGCAGGCTTAATACATTTACCCCTAAGGATTCCCTACCTGACCTACTACTTGTGAACCTGTCTGCCTGCAGGGATAATACATTTACGACTATGGATTCCCTACCTGAGCTACTACTTGCGAACCTGTCTGCCTGCAGGGATAATACATTCACCCCTAAGGATTCCCTACCTGAGCTACTACTTGCGAACCTGTCTGCCTGCAGGGATAATACATTCACCCCTAAGGATTCCCTACCTGAGCTACTACTTGCGAACCTGTCTGCCTGCAGGCTTAATACATTTACCCCTAAGGATTCCCTACCTGAGCTACTACTTGAGAACCTGTCTGCCTGCAGGCTTAATACATTTACCCCTAAGGATTCCCTACCTGAGCTACTACTTGCGAACCTGTCTGCCTGCAGGGATAATAGTTTTACCACTAAGGATTCCCTACCTGAGCTACTACTTGCGAACCTGTCTGCCTGCAGGGATAAAACCTTTACCACTAAGTGTTCCCTACCCGAGCTACTACTTGCGAACCTGTCTGCCTGCAGGGATAATACATTTACCACTAAGGATTCCCTACCTGAGCTACTACTTGCGAACCTGTCTGCCTGCAGGGAAAATACATTCACCCCTAAGGATTCCCTACCTGAGCTACTACTTGCGAACCTGTCTGCCTGCAGGGATAATACATTCACCCCTAAGGATTCCCTACCTGAGCTACTACTTGCGAACCTGTCTGCCTGCAGGCTTAATACATTTACCCCTAAGGATTCCCTACCTGAGCTACTGCTTGAGAACCTGTCTGCCTGCAGGCTTAATACATTTACCCCTAAGGATTCCCTACCTGAGCTACTACTTGCGAACCTGTCTGTCTGCAGGGATAATACATTCACCCCTAAGGATTCCCTACCTGAGCTACTACTTGTGAACCTGTCTGCCTGCAGGGATAATACATTTACCCCTAAGGATTCCCTACCTGAGCTACTACTTGCGAACCTGTCTGTCTGCAGGGATAATACATTTACCCCTAAGGATTCCCTACCTGAGCTACTACTTGCGAACCTGTCTGCCTGCAGGGATAATACATTTACCACTAAGGATTCCCTACCTGAGCTACTACTTGCGAACCTGTCTGCCTGCAGGGATAATACATTCACCCCTAAGGATTCCCTACCTGAGCTACTACTTGTGAACCTGTCTGCCTGCAGGGATAATACATTTACCACTAAGGATTCCCTACCTGAGCTACTACTTGTGAACCTGTCTGCCTGCAGGGATAATACATTCACCCCTAAGGATTCCCTACCTGAGCTACTACTTGCGAACCTGTCTGCCTGCAGGGATAATAGTTTTACCCCTAAGGATTCCCTACCTGAGCTACTACTTGCGAACCTGTCTGCCTGCAGGGATAATACATTCACCCCTAAGGATTCCCTACCTGAGCTACTACTTGCGAACCTGTCTGCCTGCAGGGAAAATAGTTTTACCCCTAAGGATTCCCTACCTGAGCTACTACTTGCGAACCTGTCTGCCTGCAGGGATAACACATTCACCCCTAAGGATTCCCTACCTGAGCTACTACTTGCGAACCTGTCTGCCTGCAGGGATAATACATTCACCCCTAAGGATTCCCTACCTGAGCTACTACTTGCGAACCTGTCTGTCTGCAGGGATAATAGTTTTACCACTAAGGGTTCCCTACCTGAGCTAATACTTGCTAACCTGTCTGCCTGCAGGGATAATACATTCACCCCTAAGGATTCCCTACCTGAGCTACTACTTGCGAACCTGTCTGCCTGCAGGCATAATACATTTACCCCTAAGGATTACCTACCTGAGCTACTACTTGCGAACCTGTCTGTCTGCAGGGATAATACATTTACCCCTAAGGATTCCCTACCTGAGCTACTACTTGTGAACCTGTCTGTCTGCAGGGATAATACATTTACCCCTAAGGATTCCCTACCTGAGCTACTACTTGCGAACCTGTCTGTCTGCAGGGATAATACATTTACCCCTAAGGATTCCCTACCTGAGCTACTACTTGTGAACCTGTCTGCCTGCAGGGATAATACATTCACCCCTAAGGATTCCCTACCTGAGCTACTACTTGCGAACCTGTCTGCCTGCAGGCATAATACATTTACCCCTAAGGATTACCTACCTGAGCTACTACTTGCGAACCTGTCTGCCTGCAGGGATAATACATTTACCCCTAAGGATTCCCTACCTGAGCTACTACTTGCGAACCTGTCTGCCTGCAGGGATAATACATTCACCCCTAAGGATTCCTTACCTGAGCTACTACTTGCGAACCTGTCTGCCTGCAGGCTTAATACATTTACCCCTAAGGATTCCCTACCTGAGCTACTACTTGCGAACCTGTCTGCCTGCAGGGATAATACATTCACCCCTAAGGATTCCCTACCTGAGCTACTACTTGCGAACCTGTCTGCCTGCAGGGATAAAACCTTTACCACTAAGGGTTCCCTACCCGAGTTACTACTTGCGAACCTGTCTGCCTGCAGGGATAATACATTCACCCCTAAGGATTCCCTACCTGAGCTACTACTTGCGAACCTGTCTGCCTGCAGGCTTAATACATTTACCCCTAAGGATTCCCTACCTGAGCTACTACTTGCGAACCTGTCTGCCTGCAGGGATAATACATTCACCCCTAAGGATTCCCTACCTGAGCTACTACTTGCGAACCTGTCTGCCTGCAGGGATAATACATTTACCCCTAAGGATTCCCTACCTGAGCTACTACTTGCGAACCTGTCTGCCTGCAGGGATAATACATTCACCCCTAAGGATTCCCTACCTAGTGTTAGAGGCTGGAATTGAGAACCACTGTTTTCTGTGATATACTGAACATTTACTGTTGCTGTTTCAGGGAAAAAAGAACAAACGAAGAGTTCCTTTTACCAATGCTGTGAGTACCTACTACTTGCGAACCTGTCTGCCTGCAGGGATAATACATTTACCACTAAGGATTCCCTACCTGAGCTACTACTTGTGAACCTGTCTGCCTGCAGGGATAATACATTCACCCCTAAGGATTCCCTACCTGAGTTACTACTTGAGAACCTGTCTGCCTGCAGGCTTAATACATTTACCCCTAAGGATTCCCTACCTGAGCTACTACTTGCGAACCTGTCTGTCTGCAGGGATAATACATTTACCACTAAGGATTCCCTACCTGAGCTACTACTTGCGAACCTGTCTGCCTGCAGGGATAATACATTCACCCCTAAGGATTCCCTACCTGAGCTACTACTTGTGAACCTGTCTGCCTGCAGGGATAATACATTCACCCCTAAGGATTCCCTACCCAAGCTACTACTTGCGAACCTGTCTGTCTGCAGGGATAATACATTTACCACTAAGGATTCCCTACCTGAGCTACTACTTGCGAACCTGTCTGCCTGCAGGGATAATACATTCACCCCTAAGGATTCCCTACCTGAGCTACTACTTGTGAACCTGTCTGTCTGCAGGGATAATACATTTACCACTAAGGATTCCCTACCTGAGCTACTACTTGTGAACCTGTCTGCCTGCAGGGATAATACATTCACCCCTAAGGATTTCCTACCTGAGCTACTACTTGCAAACCTGTCTGCCTGCAGGGATAATAGTTTTACCCCTAAGGATTCCCTACCTTAGCTACTACTTGCGAACCTGTCTGCCTGCAGGGATAATACATTTACCACTAAGGATTCCCTACCTGAGCTACTACTTGCGAACCTGTCTGCCTGCAGGGATAATACATTCACCCCTAAGGATTCCCTACCCAAGCTACTACTTGCGAACCTGTCTGTCTGCCGGGATAATACATTTACCACTAAGGGTTCCCTACCTGAGCTACTACTTGCGAACCTGTCTGTCTGCAGGGATAATACATTCACCCCTAAGGATTCCCTACCTGAGCTACTACTTGCGAACCTGTCTGCCTGCAGGGATAATAGTTTTACCACTAAGGATTCCCTACCTGAGCTACTACTTGTGAACCTGTCTGCCTGCAGGGATAATAGTTTTACCCCTAAGGATTCCCTACCTGAGCTACTACTTGTGAACCTGTCTGCCTGCAGGGATAATACATTTACCCCTAAGGATTCCCTACCTGAGCTACTACTTGTGAACCTGTCTGCCTGCAGGGATAATACATTTACCACTAAGGATTCCCTACCTGAGCTACTACTTGTGAACCTGTCTGCCTGCAGGGATAATACATTCACCCCTAAGGATTCCCTACCTGAGCTACTACTTGAGAACCTGTCTGCCTGCAGGCTTAATACATTTACCCCTAAGGATTCCCTACCTGAGCTACTACTTGCGAACCTGTCTGTCTGCAGGGATAATACATTTACCACTAAGGATTCCCTACCTGAGCTACTACTTGCGAACCTGTCTGCCTGCAGGGATAATACATTCACCCCTAAGGATTCCCTACCTGAGCTACTACTTGTGAACCTGTCTGCCTGCAGGGATAATACATTTACCACTAAGGATTCCCTACCTGAGCTACTACTTGTGAACCTGTCTGCCTGCAGGGATAATACATTCACCCCTAAGGATTCCCTACCTGAGCTACTACTTGTGAACCTGTCTGCCTGCAGGGATAATAGTTTTACCCCTAAGGATTCCCTACCTTAGCTACTACTTGGGAACCTGTCTGCCTGCAGGGATAATACATTTACCCCTAAGGATTCCCTACCTGAGCTACTACTTGCGAACCTGTCTGTCTGCAGGGATAATACATTTACCCCTAAGGATTCCCTACCTGAGCTACTACTTGGGAACCTGTCTGCCTGCAGGCATAATACATTTACCCCTAAGGATTCCCTACCTGAGCTACTACTTGTGAACCTGTCTGCCTGCAGGGATAATACATTCACCCCTAAGGATTCCCTACCTGAGCTACTACTTGGGAACCTGTCTGCCTGCAGGCATAATACATTTACCCCTAAGGATTCCCTACCTGAGCTTCTACTTGCGAACCTGTCTGCCTGCAGGGATAATACATTCACCCCTAAGGATTCCCTACCTGAGCTACTACTTGCGAACCTGTCTGCCTGCAGGGATAATACATTCACCCCTAAGGATTCCCTACCTGAGCTACTACTTGCGAACCTGTCTGCCTGCAGGCTTAATACATTTACCCCTAAGGATTCCCTACCTGAGCTACTACTTGCGAACCTGTCTGCCTGCAGGGATAATACATTCACCCCTAAGGATTCCCTACCTGAGCTACTACTTGCGAACCTGTCTGCCTGCAGGGATAAAACCTTTACCACTAAGGGTTCCCTACCCGAGTTACTACTTGCGAACCTGTCTGCCTGCAGGGATAATACATTCACCCCTAAGGATTCCCTACCTGAGCTACTACTTGCGAACCTGTCTGCCTGCAGGCTTAATACATTTACCCCTAAGGATTCCCTACCTGAGCTACTACTTGCGAACCTGTCTGCCTGCAGGGATAATACATTCACCCCTAAGGATTCCCTACCTGAGCTACTACTTGCGAACCTGTCTGCCTGCAGGGATAATACATTCACCCCTAAGGATTCCCTACCTAGTGTTAGAGGCTGGAATTGAGAACCACTGTTTTCTGTGATATACTGAACATTTACTGTTGCTGTTTCAGGGAAAAAAGAACAAACGAAGAGTTCCTTTTACCAATGCTGTGAGTACCTACTACTTGCGAACCTGTCTGCCTGCAGGGATAATACATTTACCACTAAGGATTCCCTACCTGAGCTACTACTTGTGAACCTGTCTGCCTGCAGGGATAATACATTCACCCCTAAGGATTCCCTACCTGAGCTACTACTTGAGAACCTGTCTGCCTGCAGGCTTAATACATTTACCCCTAAGGATTCCCTACCTGAGCTACTACTTGCGAACCTGTCTGTCTGCAGGGATAATACATTTACCACTAAGGATTCCCTACCTGAGCTACTACTTGCGAACCTGTCTGCCTGCAGGGATAATACATTCACCCCTAAGGATTCCCTACCTGAGCTACTACTTGTGAACCTGTCTGCCTGCAGGGATAATACATTCACCCCTAAGGATTCCCTACCCAAGCTACTACTTGCGAACCTGTCTGTCTGCAGGGATAATACATTTACCACTAAGGATTCCCTACCTGAGCTACTACTTGCGAACCTGTCTGCCTGCAGGGATAATACATTCACCCCTAAGGATTCCCTACCTGAGCTACTACTTGTGAACCTGTCTGCCTGCAGGGATAATACATTTACCACTAAGGATTCCCTACCTGAGCTACTACTTGTGAACCTGTCTGCCTGCAGGGATAATACATTCACCCCTAAGGATTTCCTACCTGAGCTACTACTTGCGAACCTGTCTGCCTGCAGGGATAATAGTTTTACCCCTAAGGATTCCCTACCTTAGCTACTACTTGCGAACCTGTCTGCCTGCAGGGATAATACATTTACCACTAAGGATTCCCTACCTGAGCTACTACTTGCGAACCTGTCTGCCTGCAGGGATAATACATTCACCCCTAAGGATTCCCTACCCAAGCTACTACTTGCGAACCTGTCTGTCTGCCGGGATAATACATTTACCACTAAGGGTTCCCTACCTGAGCTACTACTTGCGAACCTGTCTGTCTGCAGGGATAATACATTCACCCCTAAGGATTCCCTACCTGAGCTACTACTTGCGAACCTGTCTGCCTGCAGGGATAATAGTTTTACCACTAAGGATTCCCTACCTGAGCTTCTACTTGTGAACCTGTCTGCCTGCAGGGATAATAGTTTTACCCCTAAGGATTCCCTACCTGAGCTACTACTTGTGAACCTGTCTGCCTGCAGGGATAATACATTTACCCCTAAGGATTCCCTACCTGAGCTACTACTTGTGAACCTGTCTGCCTGCAGGGATAATACATTTACCACTAAGGATTCCCTACCTGAGCTACTACTTGTGAACCTGTCTGCCTGCAGGGATAATACATTTACCACTAAGGATTCCCTACCTGAGCTACTACTTGTGAACCTGTCTGCCTGCAGGGATAATACATTCACCCCTAAGGATTCCCTACCTGAGCTACTACTTGAGAACCTGTCTGCCTGCAGGCTTAATACATTTACCCCTAAGGATTCCCTACCTGAGCTACTACTTGCGAACCTGTCTGTCTGCAGGGATAATACATTTACCACTAAGGATTCCCTACCTGAGCTACTACTTGCGAACCTGTCTGCCTGCAGGGATAATACATTCACCCCTAAGGATTCCCTACCTGAGCTACTACTTGTGAACCTGTCTGCCTGCAGGGATAATACATTTACCACTAAGGATTCCCTACCTGAGCTACTACTTGTGAACCTGTCTGCCTGCAGGGATAATACATTCACCCCTAAGGATTCCCTACCTGAGCTACTACTTGTGAACCTGTCTGCCTGCAGGGATAATAGTTTTACCCCTAAGGATTCCCTACCTTAGCTACTACTTGGGAACCTGTCTGCCTGCAGGGATAATACATTTACCCCTAAGGATTCCCTACCTGAGCTACTACTTGCGAACCTGTCTGTCTGCAGGGATAATACATTTACCCCTAAGGATTCCCTACCTGAGCTACTACTTGGGAACCTGTCTGCCTGCAGGCATAATACATTTACCCCTAAGGATTCCCTACCTGAGCTACTACTTGTGAACCTGTCTGCCTGCAGGGATAATACATTCACCCCTAAGGATTCCCTACCTGAGCTACTACTTGGGAACCTGTCTGCCTGCAGGGATAATACATTCACCCCTAAGGATTCCCTACCTGAGCTTCTACTTGCGAACCTGTCTGCCTGCAGGGATAATACATTCACCCCTAAGGATTCCCTACCTGAGCTACTACTTGCGAACCTGTCTGCCTGCAGGGATAATACATTCACCCCTAAGGATTCCCTACCTGAGCTACTACTTGCGAACCTGTCTGCCTGCAGGGATAATACATTTACCACTAAGGATTCCCTACCTGAGCTACTACTTGAGAACCTGTCTGCCTGCAGGGATAATACATTCACCCCTAAGGATTCCCTACCTGAGCTACTACTTGCGAACCTGTCTGCCTGCAGGGATAATAGTTTTACCACTAAGGGTTCCCTACCTGAGCTACTACTTGCGAACCTGTCTGCCTGCAGGGATAATACATTTACCCCTAAGGATTACCTACCTGAGCTACTACTTGCGAACCTGTCTGCCTGCAGGCATAATACATTTACCCCTAAGGATTCCCTACCTGAGCTACTACTTGCGAACCTGTCTGCCTGCAGGGATAATACATTCACCCCTAAGGATTCCCTACCTGAGCTACTACTTGCGAACCTGTCTGCCTGCAGGGATAATACATTTACCCCTAAGGATTCCCTACCTGAGCTACTACTTGCGAACCTGTCTGCCTGCAGGCTTAATACATTTACCCCTAAGGATTCCCTACCTGACCTACTACTTGTGAACCTGTCTGCCTGCAGGGATAATACATTTACGACTAAGGATTCCCTACCTGAGCTACTACTTGCGAACCTGTCTGCCTGCAGGGATAATACATTCACCCCTAAGGATTTCCTACCTGAGCTACTACTTGCGAACCTGTCTGCCTGCAGGGATAATAGTTTTACCCCTAAGGATTCCCTACCTTAGCTACTACTTGCGAACCTGTCTGCCTGCAGGGATAATACATTTACCACTAAGGATTCCCTACCTGAGCTACTACTTGCGAACCTGTCTGCCTGCAGGGATAATACATTCACCCCTAAGGATTCCCTACCCAAGCTACTACTTGCGAACCTGTCTGTCTGCCGGGATAATACATTTACCACTAAGGGTTCCCTACCTGAGCTACTACTTGCGAACCTGTCTGTCTGCAGGGATAATACATTCACCCCTAAGGATTCCCTACCTGAGCTACTACTTGCGAACCTGTCTGCCTGCAGGGATAATAGTTTTACCACTAAGGATTCCCTACCTGAGCTACTACTTGTGAACCTGTCTGCCTGCAGGCTTAATACATTTACCCCTAAGGATTCCCTACCTGAGCTACTACTTGCGAACCTGTCTGCCTGCAGGGATAATAGTTTTACCACTAAGGGTTCCCTACCTGAGCTAATACTTGCGAACCTGTCTGCCTGCAGGGATAATACATTTACCACTAAGGATTCCCTACCTGAGCTACTACTTGCGAACCTGTCTGCCTGCAGGGATAATAGTTTTACCACTAAGGGTTCCCTACCTGAGCTAATACTTGCGAACCTGTCTGCCTGCAGGGATAATACATTCACCCCTAAGGATTCCCTACTTGAGCTACTACTTGTGAACCTGTCTGCCTGCAGGGATAATACATTCACCCCTAAGGATTCCCTACCTGAGCTACTACTTGCGAACCTGTCTGCCTGCAGGGATAATACATTCACCACTAAGGATTCCCTACCTGAGCTACTACTTGTGAACCTGTCTGCCTGCAGGGATAATACATTCACCCCTAAGGATTCCCTACCTGAGCTACTACTTGCGAACCTGTCTGCCTGCAGGGATAATAGTTTTACCCCTAAGGATTCCCTACCTGAGCTACTACTTGTGAACCTGTCTGCCTGCAGGGATAATACATTTACCCCTAAGGATTCCCTACCTGAGCTACTACTTGTGAACCTGTCTGCCTGCAGGGATAATACATTTACCACTAAGGATTCCCTACCTGAGCTACTACTTGTGAACCTGTCTGCCTGCAGGGATAATACATTTACCACTAAGGATTCCCTACCTGAGCTACTACTTGTGAACCTGTCTGCCTGCAGGGATAATACATTCACCCCTAAGGATTCCCTACCTGAGCTACTACTTGAGAACCTGTCTGCCTGCAGGGTTAATACATTTACCCCTAAGGATTCCCTACCTGAGCTACTACTTGCGAACCTGTCTGTCTGCAGGGATAATACATTTACCACTAAGGATTCCCTACCTGAGCTACTACTTGCGAACCTGTCTGCCTGCAGGGATAATACATTCACCCCTAAGGATTCCCTACCTGAGCTACTACTTGTGAACCTGTCTGCCTGCAGGGATAATACATTTACCACTAAGGATTCCCTACCTGAGCTACTACTTGTGAACCTGTCTGCCTGCAGGGATAATACATTCACCCCTAAGGATTCCCTACCTGAGCTACTACTTGTGAACCTGTCTGCCTGCAGGGATAATAGTTTTACCCCTAAGGATTCCCTACCTTAGCTACTACTTGGGAACCTGTCTGCCTGCAGGGATAATACATTTACCCCTAAGGATTCCCTACCTGAGCTACTACTTGCGAACCTGTCTGCCTGCAGGGATAATACATTTACCCCTAAGGATTCCCTACCTGAGCTACTACTTGGGAACCTGTCTGCCTGCAGGCATAATACATTTACCCCTAAGGATTCCCTACCTGAGCTACTACTTGTGAACCTGTCTGCCTGCAGGGATAATACATTCACCCCTAAGGATTCCCTACCTGAGCTACTACTTGGGAACCTGTCTGCCTGCAGGCATAATACATTTACCCCTAAGGATTCCCTACCTGAGCTTCTACTTGCGAACCTGTCTGCCTGCAGGGATAATACATTCACCCCTAAGGATTCCCTACCTGAGCTACTACTTGCGAACCTGTCTGCCTGCAGGGATAATACATTCACCCCTAAGGATTCCCTACCTGAGCTACTACTTGCGAACCTGTCTGCCTGCAGGGATAATACATTTACCACTAAGGATTCCCTACCTGAGCTACTACTTGAGAACCTGTCTGCCTGCAGGGATAATACATTCACCCCTAAGGATTCCCTACCTGAGCTACTACTTGCGAACCTGTCTGCCTGCAGGGATAATAGTTTTACCACTAAGGGTTCCCTACCTGAGCTACTACTTGCGAACCTGTCTGCCTGCAGGGATAATACATTTACCCCTAAGGATTACCTACCTGAGCTACTACTTGCGAACCTGTCTGCCTGCAGGCATAATACATTTACCCCTAAGGATTCCCTACCTGAGCTACTACTTGCGAACCTGTCTGCCTGCAGGGATAATACATTCACCCCTAAGGATTCCCTACCTGAGCTACTACTTGCGAACCTGTCTGCCTGCAGGGATAATACATTTACCCCTAAGGATTCCCTACCTGAGCTACTACTTGCGAACCTGTCTGCCTGCAGGCTTAATACATTTACCCCTAAGGATTCCCTACCTGACCTACTACTTGTGAACCTGTCTGCCTGCAGGGATAATACATTTACGACTAAGGATTCCCTACCTGAGCTACTACTTGCGAACCTGTCTGCCTGCAGGGATAATACATTCACCCCTAAGGATTCCCTACCTGAGCTACTACTTGCGAACCTGTCTGCCTGCAGGGATAATACATTCACCCCTAAGGATTCCCTACCTGAGCTACTACTTGCGAACCTGTCTGCCTGCAGGCTTAATACATTTACCCCTAAGGATTCCCTACCTGAGCTACTACTTGAGAACCTGTCTGCCTGCAGGCTTAATACATTTACCCCTAAGGATTCCCTACCTGAGCTACTACTTGCGAACCTGTCTGTCTGCAGGGATAATACATTCACCCCTAAGGATTCCCTACCTGAGCTACTACTTGTGAACCTGTCTGCCTGCAGGGATAATACATTTACCCCTAAGGATTCCCTACCTGAGCTACTACTTGCGAACCTGTCTGCCTGCAGGGATAATACATTTACCACTAAGGATTCCCTACCTGAGCTACTACTTGCGAACCTGTCTGCCTGCAGGGATAATACATTCACCCCTAAGGATTCCCTACCTGAGCTACTACTTGTGAACCTGTCTGCCTGCAGGGATAATACATTTACCACTAAGGATTCCCTACCTGAGCTACTACTTGTGAACCTGTCTGCCTGCAGGGATAATAGTTTTACCCCTAAGGATTCCCTACCTTAGCTACTACTTGCGAACCTGTCTGCCTGCAGGGATAATACATTTACCACTAAGGATTCCCTACCTGAGCTACTACTTGCGAACCTGTCTGCCTGCAGGGATAATACATTCACCCCTAAGGATTCCCTACCTGAGCTACTACTTGCGAACCTGTCTGCCTGCAGGCTTAATACATTTACCCCTAAGGATTCCCTACCTGAGCTACTACTTGCGAACCTGTCTGCCTGCAGGGATAATAGTTTTACCCCTAAGGATTCCCTACCTGAGCTACTACTTGCGAACCTGTCTGCCTGCAGGGATAATACATTCACCCCTAAGGATTCCCTACCTGAGCTACTACTTGCGAACCTGTCTGCCTGCAGGGAAAATAGTTTTACCCCTAAGGATTCCCTACCTGAGCTACTACTTGCGAACCTGTCTGCCTGCAGGGATAATACATTCACCCCTAAGGATTCCCTACCTGAGCTACTACTTGCGAACCTGTCTGCCTGCAGGCATAATACATTTACCCCTAAGGATTACCTACCTGAGCTACTACTTGCGAACCTGTCTGTCTGCAGGGATAATACATTTACCCCTAAGGATTCCCTACCTGAGCTACTACTTGTGAACCTGTCTGTCTGCAGGGATAATACATTTACCCCTAAGGATTCCCTACCTGAGCTACTACTTGCGAACCTGTCTGTCTGCAGGGATAATACATTTACCCCTAAGGATTCCCTACCTGAGCTACTACTTGTGAACCTGTCTGCCTGCAGGGATAATACATTCACCCCTAAGGATTCCCTACCTGAGCTACTACTTGCGAACCTGTCTGCCTGCAGGCATAATACATTTACCCCTAAGGATTACCTACCTGAGCTACTACTTGCGAACCTGTCTGCCTGCAGGGATAATACATTTACCCCTAAGGATTCCCTACCTGAGCTACTACTTGCGAACCTGTCTGCCTGCAGGGATAATACATTCACCCCTAAGGATTCCCTACCTGAGCTACTACTTGCGAACCTGTCTGCCTGCAGGCTTAATACATTTACCCCTAAGGATTCCCTACCTGAGCTACTACTTGCGAACCTGTCTGCCTGCAGGGATAATACATTCACCCCTAAGGATTCCCTACCTGAGCTACTACTTGCGAACCTGTCTGCCTGCAGGGATAATAGTTTTACCACTAAGGATTCCCTACCTGAGCTACTACTTGCGAACCTGTCTGCCTGCAGGGATAAAACCTTTACCACTAAGGGTTCCCTACCCGAGCTACTACTTGCGAACCTGTCTGCCTGCAGGGATAATACATTCACCCCTAAGGATTCCCTACCTGAGCTACTACTTGCGAACCTGTCTGCCTGCAGGGATAATACATTCACCCCTAAGGATTCCCTACCTAGTGTTAGAGGCTGGAATTGAGAACCACTGTTTTCTGTGATATACTGAACATTTACTGTTGCTGTTTCAGGGAAAAAAGAACAAACAAAGAGTTCCTTTTACCAATGCTGTGAGTACCCCAGGGGCACATATATCACAGGTAAAGAAGCTACGCTGAGACCTTGCTTCTTAATAAGCGCAAAGAGCATGACTGCCCATGTCTGTAATTATAGTGTGGTAACTGGCTGTTA
Source organism: Bombina bombina (assembly GCF_027579735.1). NCBI lineage: Eukaryota > Metazoa > Chordata > Amphibia > Anura > Bombinatoridae > Bombina > Bombina bombina. The sequence goes on along the minus strand of NC_069501.1, from coordinate 960,344,228 downwards.
GTCCTGCTGTGGTTTTACTACTAGGGAATGTAGACTTTTATGCTGTATTTGTTTTCTTTATTTGATTTACTTTGTGTTAATTTAAACTCAAGGCTTTTCAGGAAGATTTATGTCTGAGAATCTAGTGAACGCTAGGAAACATTACCCGTTATTTTTCACCTGCTGCACTACAGTTACATGAATGTGTGCTTTGTAAAATATCCATTATGTCTCTGCTAAAAAAAAAAAATAGAACAAATATGGTTGGCTCTGGTAACTGTTATAACAACCAGTTTAAAAGACATTATCATGTTTAGGGTTCCGATTTTTTTTTTTTTATAATTTGGGCTGTGCTAAGTAGAGTAAGTTATTATACATACAACATACCTAAAAAACAAAATCTGATAGGGCCTAGAAGTTCACAAACTAACTGGACCTTTATTTCTATATTTTTATACTTCTAATTATTATGTACTCTTAGATGGAGTCCCCCTCCTGAGGTATATGTGTATATTTTACTAGCATCTTCCAAAAAAGGCTTTTTTACTTCACTGACCATTTGTGCAGCTGTTTCTCTTCTGTGCCACTTATGCTTAGCGGGTAGTTTGCCCGTTGACAGCTTTGCACCCTTTTGTTGCCGGTTGGATCCCTGGCTGGTCTCCTTATCTGTTGGAGTGTTCTGGATTCACGCTTCGAAGCCGCAGCCCCTTTGCTAATTATTATGTACCTCAATCTAAACTTTAAAAATACTGGAACACAGGTAAAAATATCATCTTTGTGTTGCCATAAATCATGCCCCATATATAAGGTTAAACTTTTATTCAACTTTAGTATATATTTATCTATCTATCTATCTATCTATCTATCTATCTATCTATCTATCTATCTATCTATCTATATATATATATATATATATATATATATATATATATATATATTCATGGAATGCTACAAATAGCTTAATGCACTAAAATGTAGTGATAATTAAACTGATATAAATATCTCCACAGCTTGTTCTCCTGTGTAAGTTATTCACTGGGGTGCAAAGAAAATTTTAATGATTTTGCTTAAAGGGACATGATACCCAAATGTTGAAACACTTTAAAGTGTTGCAGCATAGCTGTAAAAAGCTGACTAGAAAATATCACCTGAACATCTCTATGTAAAAAAGAAAGATATTTTACCTCAAAATGTCCTAAGTATTCACACCCCATTGTAAAGGAATTAAGCAGCCAGTCAGTATGCCTGTCCGGGGACCTGCAAGGGAACGTGTCTCATGCACACTCATGTTATTTCCCTGTTTAGTTTAAGGAAGTTTACTATGAAATCTCATGACATCACAGTTGATTACCTCAAGACTGCTGATGCTGATTGGCTGCTGTTCATTTCTTCTTCTTTTTTTTTACCTGCAGGTAGACAGCAGCTGAAATATAATTATTTACACAGAACTTACTCTGGTGAGCTGAGGAAATTGTGAGGTAAAATATCTTCCTTTTTTATATAGAGATGTTCAGGTGATATTTTCATGTCAGCTTTTTACAGTTATACTGCATCAGTTTAAAGTGATTTAGCATATGAGTATTATGTCCCTTTAATGTAATACAAATAAGTAGAGTCTTACTACTTCATTCCTAGTGAATTCATTGTCCCCCATTTATCAAATGCATAGATGACACCGTTCTTTTCTAGGAACATGTCTGCCTGGCATTGCCTCGAGATGCTGGAGTCTGCTGCCCGCGGTTATCATTGCACACTCAACTGCTTGTGCAGCTACATCCCCTGCTCTTGAGCAACCAAGAGCAACCAATTGCGAGAGAGCAGGGTGTCAGGGTTTTTTCCCTGTTTTGTTTGCCATGTGCTGCTGGCAGCCATTTTACTCACCTCTCTTGCTGACTCTGGTGCATAGTGTGTGATGCTGCTCATTTCTTGCACGCCCTTTTATGGCCAGACTGGTGTACATCCTCAATGTGGGACACGTTGCAGTCTCAGAATTGTGATGTCATCACATATTATTTAAAGGGCCTCTGTGCAGTATGCTTTTCCCTTGCGTTGTTTCAGACCTGTTTGTGAGTTCCAGTACCTGTGTATTACCTGGCTGTCTGACATCCCTCCTGATCCCTGGCTTGTTCCTGACTCTGCTGTTCTCCTTGTTCCTGATTCTGGCTCGTCTGACTACTTGCTTTGGCTCCTGACTGGGCTTGTTTGATTTTGACTCTTGGCTTGTTATTTGACTTGTGGACTTTTTATTATTTTTTGTTATTAATAAAGGTGTGATTATTTTTGCACTTCTGGGGCTCGATCCGATATACGGCGTAGTTTTCGGCGCCAGTGAGGGAACCCGTGCCGCCCGTAGTTTCACCTCTCACATTGGGGTATTACATATACCCGCCGGCAGTTCCTAAAGTGCCGTAAGTCGGATAAACAAATTTCTGGAGTCGCCAGTGACTTACGGCACTTTAGAAACTGCCGGCGCCTAAGAAAACTAACTAAAATGTTAAATCTCCTGTAACTGTCTAACCTGCCTCCCAAAAATAAGCCCGACACGTATACCCCTATATCCACAATCCCCCCTCTCACTCCTAATAATAAATGTATTAACCCCTAGACCGACAACCCCCCACAACGCAATAAGCCTAATTATTAACCCCTAAACTGCCATAGCCCACACCGCAATAAACGTATCCTAGTATTAACCCCTAAACCGCCGCTCCCGGAGCCCACGCCACCTATATTATATGTATTAACCCCTAAACCGCCGCTCCCGGACCCCGCCGTACCTAAATAAAGTGTTTAACCCCTAAACCGCTGCTCCCGGAACCCGCCACCACATACATTAAATTTATTAACAGCTAATCTGACCCCCCTACACCGCCGCCACCTACATTAAATCTATTTACCCCTAATCTAACCCCCCTACACCGCCGCCACCTACATTAAATTTATTAACCCCTAATCTGACCCCCCTAAAACCGCCACTACATTAAATTTATTAACCCCTAAACCTAAGTCTAACCCTAACACCCCCCTAACTTAATTATTATTTAAATAAATCTAAATAATATTAATATTATTAACTAAATTATTCCTATTTAAAACTAAATACTTACCTATAAAATAAACCCTAAGATAGCTACAATATAATTAATAATTACATTGTAGCTATTTTAGGATTTATTTTTATTTTACAGGCAACTTTGTATTTATTTTAACTAGGTACAATAGCTATTAAATAGTTAATAACTATTTAATAGCTACCTAGTTAAAATAATTACAAAATTACCTGTAAAATAAATCCTAACCTAAGTTACAAATACACCTAACACTACACTATCAATAAATAAATTAAATTAATTTAATTAAATAAAAATTAATTAACTACAATTAGCTAAAATAAAATACAATTAAATTAAATAAACTATAGTACAAAAACAAACAAACACTAAATTACAGAAAAAAATATTACAAGAAGTTTAAACTAATTACACCTAATCTAAGCCCCCTAATAAAATAAAAAAGCCCCCCAAAATGCGAGGTCAATTCTATTGGCTGATCCAATCAGCCAATCGGATTGAACTTTAATCCTAGTGGCTGATTAAATCAACCAATCGGATTTTTCCTACCTTAATTCCGATTGGCTGATAGAATCCTATAAGCCAATCTTAATTCGAGGGACGCCATCTTGGATGACGTCATTTAAAGGAACCGTCATTTGTCGAGTAGTCGTCGTGCTGGAAGGATGCTCCGCACCAGATGTCTTCAAGATGGAGTCGCTCCTCGTCGGATGGAAGAAGATAGAAGATGCCGCTTGGATTAAGCCTTCTGCCAGTCCGGATGTCCTCTTCTGCCCGGATAGGATGAAGCCTTCTGCCGGTCCAGATGTCCTCTTCTGCCCAGATAGGATGAAGACTTTTGCCAGTCCGGATGTCCTCTTCTGCCCCATCGGATTAAGACTTCTGCCCGGATCGGATGACCACTGGTGCCCGGCTGGGTGAAGACGGCTCAAGGTAGGGTGATCTTTAATGGGGTAGTGTTAGGTTTTATTAAGGGGGCATTGGGTGGGTTTTAGAGTAGGGGTGTGTGGGTGGTGGGTTGTAATGTTGGGGGGGGTATTGTCTTTTTTTTTACAGGTAAAAGAGCTTAATACTTTGGGGCAATGCCCCGCAAAAAGCCCTTAGTATAGGGTAGGGCATTTTATTATTTTGGGGGGCTTTTTTTATTTTATTAGGGGGCTTAGATTAGGTGTAATTATTTTAAACTTCTTGTAATATTTATTTTCTGTAATTTAGTGTTTGTTTGTTTTTGTACTATAGTTTATTTAATTTAATTGTATTTTATTTTAGCTAATTGTAGTTAATTAATTTAATTTAATTTATTTATTTATAGTGTAGTGTTAGGTGTATTTGTAACTTAGGTTAGGATTTATTTTACAGGTAATTTTGTAATTATTTTAACTAGGTAGCTATTAAATAGTTATTAACTATTTAATAGCTATTGTACCGAGTTAAAATAAATACAAAGTTGCCTGTAAAATAAATATAAATCCTAAAATAGCTACAATGTAATTATTAATTATATTGTAGCTATCTTAGGGTTTATTTTATAGGTAAATATTTAGTTTTAAATAGGAATAATTTAGTTAATAATAGCAATATTATTTAGATTTATTTAAGTAATAATTAAGTTAGGGGGGTGTTAGGGTTAGACTTAGGTTTAGGGGTTATTAAATTTAATATAGTGGCGGCAACGTTGGGGGCAGGAGATTAGGGGTTAATAAATTTAATGTAGGTGGCGGCAGTGTAGGTGCGGTCAGATTAGGGGTTAATAGATTTAATGTAGGTGGCGGCAGTTTAGGGGGGTCAGATTAGGGGTTAATAAATTTAATGTAGGTGGTGGCGGGGTCCGGGAGCGGCAGTTTAGGGGTTAAACACTTTATTTAGGTGCGGCGGGGTCCGGGAGCGGCGGTTTAGGGGTTAATACACTTTATTAGTTATTGCGGTGGGGGATTGCGGTTGACAGGTAAATAGTCATTGCGCATGCATTAGGTGTTAGTTTTTTTTTTAAGGCATTTTAGGGAGTTACGGTGCTCCCATACTCAGCGCAAGGCCTGCTACGGCTGCATTTTATGAAGAGGTGAAAATGGAGTAAGATTTCTCCATTTTCGCCACGTAAGGTCTTGCGCTGGATATTGGATACCGACTTACGACGCGGTCCCATGTTAGCCTATGGGAGTAAAAATTTCGGGCGACGGGTGAAATATACGGGCGTAACTTGTATGCCAAGCCGTATATGTGATACCAAAACAGCGCAAAAAACGTTGTTGCCAGCTTTTGCAGGCGACGCTGCATATCGGATCGGGCCCCTGGTCTCAGTCTGATTCCTGGCACCCTGACACAAAGATTGTCAACCATCCAGGTCGAATCTGCTGGTGAGTTTTAGAAGCAGATTTCTCAAAAGGGTCACTAAAGTCAAAGCAAACTTTCATGATTCAAATAGAGCATGCAGTTTTAAAAAACTATATTCAATTAACTTTATAACTGTGCATGATGACACATGGTTATCATCAACACAATGCGTTAACAGTTAAGTGTGTCATTGGGGGGCACTTTTGGAGCTCATCACAGCCCCCCCTGCACTTATACCCAAAAACCTGACATTACTGGGGGAATCTGAGGATGCCGGTAATTTCAGGATGCGTGGTGATTGACGTCACCAGGCCTCAGAAATCAGGCAGTGGAAGGCAGTTCCATACACTTAAAGAGACAGTATACACCAAATTTTCATATAACTGCATTTAATAGACACTACTATAAAGAAGAATATGCACAGATACTGATCTAAAAATACAGTATAAAACCTTTTAAAAAGTTACTTAGAAGCTCCCAGTTGATGAGGTAGTCTGGGACACCCACTGAAAGGGGCTGTGTAAACAAAAATAGCAGACACTCCCCATCTCCCCTCTTCCCTGCATATGAAAAGACAAATAACATAAACAGGAGCCTGCAGGAGTCTGTAAATGCGTGTATACATCTGACACTGTAGGGCGTGGTTAGGAGCCTGAAAATCAGCACAATGTTCTTAAAAAAATAAGCAAAACTAAACATTTTTATAAAAACACTACCAGATGAGCTATATAAATGGATCATCTACAAAACATTTATGCAAATAAATATTTAGTGTACAATGTCTCTTTAAGGGAGCTGGATGTGGGTTAGTATTTCTTTTTTTTTTCCCCTTCATTTCTTTATTTTATAAACAGACACAATACAAAAAAGAGAAAAACAGAATCAACACACAGAAAATCGCTTAATATTAATACAAAAAAAAACTTAAGAAAGCTGAGGTTGCACCAGTGTATGGACCCTTGCAAGAGCCACTTGACTCCACAAGGATCTAATGGCACAATATTCCTATCAAAATAACACTTACTTCCAACAACCAATGTCCATTCACCCAACATTGACAATAAGAGGGGAAAAAAAAAAAACATGAAAACCAAGAAAAGAAGATTACCTGAAACCTCCTATCCCCTCCGCTCCGGCCCCTCCCACACCCCTCCAAAAAATTCCCCTCTATCCTAGCACATTAAATTTGATTTATTTGTTTAAATTCCTCCCATTGGAAACGTATCAACTGGAAAACCTCTTCTCTACTCGATCTTAGATATGTATATTCTTCCAACAACAATAACTCATTAATTCTATTAATTAGCATTTCCTCTCCCGGGACATTTTGGTTTTTTCCAGTTTCTGGCCAATAAGGATTTAAATCCATTTAATACATACATTATTAATTTGGCTCTTATTTTACATATACCTTTAATGGGTTTATTTAATAGGGCTGTGTATATATCCATCTCTAAATCCTCCTTCCCGCTCAACTGCTGAATATATCCTGTAATTAATTCCCACATACTTTTTACCCTGGGGCAATCCCACCATATGTGTTGCATGCTACCTACCCCCCCACATCCTCTCCAACAATAATTGGAGGCATTAGGATATATGCTATGCATCCTAGCTGGCGTTAAGTACCATCTGGTGAGTATCTTATAATTTAATTCCTGGATGTTAGAGGAAGAAGATGATCTAGCTACATTAATACATATAGACCGCCAATCTGAGTCTTCTATTTGTCGTCCTGTCTCTACCTCCCATTTTTGCATATAACTAAGTTTTAAAAACTCTGTTGAATTGTTGAGGAGTTTATAACTGAATGAAACAGTTCTCCTAATTGGAGTTTCAGTATAACAAATTTTTTCAAAATTGGTCAGTTGTCTGACCAATTTTTCTTTCTCTAAGTGGAATGCTACGAAGTTTTGTAATTGCAAATACTTTAACCAATTGCCGAAAGTGCCATTGGTTAGATTCAACAGCTCCTGTTGGGGTTTGAGTTTCCCATTGTCTAAAAATTGGCATATCGGTGTAGATTGAATTAGATTCAGAGGGCTATAATGACTAGCTATATGCCCTCCCTGAAACTCCACATTATTAGTAATCAGGAGGAGAGGTGATGGAATAGTTGAGATATAGGGATGCTCTGTTGTGATTTTCCCCCAAGTTACCAAGATGTGCTTAATCATCGGGAACTGCATAATTTTTAGCGGTCTGCTTTTACTTGATGACCATATTAATTTATTCATTGGTTGAAATGTTATAATATTATTTTCTAACTGTACCCACGCTTTATTCCTGTGATTTGTATGCCAATCTAGAATCCTTTGTAGAGTAATTGCTCTATGATAGTTTCTGATATTTGGTACACCTAGCCCTCCTTCTGACCTTGTCTTATAAAGTATAGTAGCTTTAATTCTTGGTTTAGTTTGGTTCCAAATAAAAGAATTTATAATTTTCTGAAGATTAGTACAATAGGTATAGGGAATATTAATAGGGATGGTCTGAAACAAATATAGGATACGTGGGAGAATATTCATTTTAACAGTATGTATACGACCTAGCCATGATATTTTTTTATATCTCCATAAATTAAGATCTGATTGGATTTTAGCGGCTAACACAGAGTAGTTTTCCGACAAAAGGCGTGTGTCATCAGCTGATAGTTGAACCCCTAGGTATTTCAGGGAGGAATCTTTCCAGGCATATGTATTGCTCGCCTTACATTCACGATAGTCTCTAGATGAGATTACAAGTTTAAGTGCTTCCGATTTAGTTTTATTAATGAGAAAATTCGAATAGCTTCCAAATTCCTGCAGTATCTGATCTAATTTTTTAATAGATCTGACAGGGTCTGATATTGTGAATAGCACGTCATCCGCGTATAAAGATATCTTAAATTCTTGGGATCCTATTTTTATGCCAGTAATATTTACATCCGAGCAAATTTTTGCAGCTAAAATCTCCATGGAAAGGACAAATAATAACGGGGACAGGGGACAACCCTGTCTCGTTCCGTTTGTGATGTTAAGAGACTCTGAAAGTACCCCATTCATTTTTATTTTAGCCGATGGGAATGCATAAAGATGGAAAATACGTTGTATCATTTTTTTCCCCAAAACCAAATTTACTCAGTGTTAATCTTAGAAAAGACCAGTCTAGCCGGTCAAAAGCCTTTTCTGCATCCAATGAGAGCATGACCGACGGGATCTTATGTAATTTAACATACTTTATTAAATATAGAGCCTTGATGGTATTGTCTCTTGCTTCTCTGCGTGGTACAAACCCTACTTGATCAATATTTATAATTTCTGGTAAAACTTTATTAATTCTATTCGCTATAAGTTTGGCATAAATTTTTACATCATCATTCAATAGAGAAATAGGTCTATAGCTTGCTGGTATTTTTTTTTTTTTTTAAACTTCTTTTTATTGAGAAAAAGTAGTACATATATAACGAGAGCTCTTGTACAACAAACAGATATTTTCAATACAGTCAAGAGAGAGAATTACAAGGTATAATTTCAAAATGGTAGCATTGTATTGACATGTGTTACAAAAATCTTGGGAAACTGAGTCTAACATAAGAGATAGGTAGCTTTGTAGCTCTCATTCTAGCTAGGATTGAGAGGTAGTCTGAGTAAATTCTACCGTATATGTCGTGAAACATTACCAGATCTTTATCAAAGATGTAGGTTAAATACCCCCTCTCACAGTTTTAGACTGACTTTCTCATTTTTAACTAATTTAAAACAAAACAAAAATAAAACAAAAAACAAACCTATACAACAACAACAAAAACTACACATACCATATAACAACAGTAACAGTTAGGACTGAGTTAGACCTAAGCCCAGCCAGGTGATTTGATGTCAGATTTAATATAATAGGCATAGGCTGAGGATAAACTCGGCAGGGATTGCCAGTATTGGATTATTTCATATTATCAATGTACCCTGGTGTCGTATCAAAAGGTCCTTCCAGGATTGGTCTGGTATAAATAAGCAATGTCTATATAGTTAGCATAATATGAACCTTTATCGCATAAAACCAGTAAGGGTATAGTGGGACATTTAAAGGAGTTATGTATACAGGTTTCACCCAATGTATGTTGATGTACCTTCAGTTAGATGTCTGGGAATATATGCAAGAGATTTCTTAACCCGGCACAATGAGCCAGCTTGCAAAGTGTGGTAACATATTAATAACAAGGCCTTGGAGGGGTAAAAGTAGTAGTAAATAAGTGTAACCTATTATCATAGGTGGTATATAGCAAGGCATACCAAGATACTGTATACAACAAATATTCTAAAAGAAGCACTAACAGTTCAGGAGAAAAAGGTACTGATGCAGGGGGGTCTTTAAAGCTCCTGCCTTAGGCTGTCGTCTGAATTGATGCAGGAAGTATATACTACAAATTTACAAAAGTCCTAACTGAATGCCTATTCAACAGGAATGTCTCAAAAGTACAATACATCATGGTGACTCAATAGGATAAGTACAGAAAATTACTGTGCATACATTATTCATCATTCATCATGCAACACGTTTCCCAGATATAGCTGTTCTTTGTAGCTGGGGTCTAAGAGAGTAAAGTAATGTGGGCAGACTTCTAACATAACGATCATTCAACAATAAAGAGTACACACATGCAGAATCTGGTACATAATTAAACACTGATATCTACTACATCGACATCTAATGCTGATAGTTGTGTTGGGTGAGGAGGAGGTAACAATCCCTAGCATGAATATATATGTTATGGTTCAGTCGTCACTGGCATGTAATGTGGAAAAAAATTCCACTGTCCCAATACCTTAGGGAATATGTCCATCAAGTATACAGGGGGATAACAACAAACAAATGAAAAACATGACCAAATTTACTAGTATGGAAAGGGAACAATAATCCGCACATGGCAGCAAGTTCTATTCAGCATTGCGGGGCACAGATACAGACCGGAAAGCAACAGGTCTCGCAGCAGACAGATTTCAGTTCGCAGATCAGCCAACTCCCGTAGCTAACTGGGACCCCCTCTGTCTCCACCAATAACGCCTCTCATATAAGCAATAGCAGGGCATATCTTGCAGGTCTGTGTCCTGTGGATTTCCTGTTACGAGTCCCATAGCTATGGCCAGGACCATTCCAGCGCTAAGATCTGCGTCAGGTCGGGCAGGCTTGTAGGTGAATTCCCGGTCACTTGTCATGGGATATCTTAAGTCAGGAGTTATGCGTCTTGGGGTATCAGTGGAGAAGTTCATGTCTGTGAAGACCCGCTGTGTGTCAACCCTGTGTCCGGGGCAAGACAGGCACCATCAGCGTCTCAGTGGGAAGTTTCCCTACGTCTCGAGCAGGAGTGGTAGTCTCCTGCAGTGTGCATTGCTCAGCATATCCCTCAGGGCCGTTCATCATCACCAAAGGTGAGTGCAGTGGGAGCTCATTCCCTTTCTCTTTACACAACGCTAAGTGCTCCAAGGTAGGAGCGAGTGATTCACCTCTTGCGGTAAGTCTGTGTGGTTGAATGCGGGATAGATTATATGGGTTTCGGTCTGGAGAGGAAGTTTGCTTGTGTACCAGATCATGATATGTGAGGTTAGGCTTTACCGTGGCCTGTATCACCCCATGTAGCTTCTCATAGCTCAAAAGTAAGCAGTCGAATGAGGGCTGGAAAACTGCAAGTAGCTGCGTTGCTAAGTTATCCTCCGGTTTCATTTCCTTATGGCGGTAGGCCTACAATACAAAATGCACAAAGTCCCTCGTGGGGTCCCTCTTGGGGTCTATTGTAATCAATTGACTTCTGTGGGAGAAGAGATTTAAGTACTTCTATCTGCCGAGTGTTCCCGGATAGCTTTCCTATCAAGGGAGATGCAGATGGCATAGAATGGTGGCAGCAGAGTATGAATTAGAAGCAGGGTTCTTCAGAGCAACAGATGCTCGCAGCCATCTTCTAGAACCGCCCACCGGAAGCCTAGCTTGCTGGTATTTTAGGATCTTTACCAGGTTTATGTAAGAAAATAATCTTTGCTTCTAGCATTTCCTTTGCTAAGAGGGGTTCTGTACTTGTTGAGTTAAAATATAATAAAAGTTTTGGGGCCAAAGACTCACTGAATGTTTTATAATAATTAGAGGTAAAACCATCTATTCCTGGACTTTTCCCTGCTGCAAAATCTTTGATGGTCTGTATAATCTCTTGTAGGGAGAAGGGTTCATCTAACATTTCTTTTTGAGAGTCCGTTATAGTAGGAATCTTTGTTTCATTGACATATTTAGCTTTATCTGACAAAAAAAAAATTCTTCAGTTTGTGTGTCCAGATTATATAGTTGTTGATAGTAGCTCTGGAATACCTTGGCAATGTCCTGACTCCCTACCTTAGGGGTCCCTGTCCCGTCTATTATTTTAGCTACATATGTTTGTAATGTTCTTTTTTTTAATGCTCGTGCTAATAGTCTACCGGCTTTATTGCCACCGTTAAAAAATACCTTTTTAAGCTGTAACGCTCTCCGTTGTACTCCCTTATCCAAAAAACCATTCAACTCTTCACGTTCTTTTTTAAGGGAGTCTGCTAATTGTTTATTATATGGGTCCTTCTTATGTTTATATTCTGCCCTGGAGAGTGACTCTAGTAGACGTGTATATTGTTCTCTGTTTTGTCTGTTTATTCTAGCTTTATATTTTATAAATTCACCCCTTATTACTGCTTTATGAGCAACCCACCACATACTAGGAGAAGTATCTTCTATGGTATTATTTTCAAAATAGGATTCTATAGTTTTAGAAATGGACTGTCTTATTTGAAGATTTTTTAAAAGGTTATCATCTAAGCGCCATTGGTAAGGAACTGTTGGTTTTTGAGGCCAACATAGCTGCATAGATAAGAGAGAATGGTCTGACCAAGTGATGTTATGTATTTTGGCCTCTTGGGCCAACATATAACTATTTTGGTCAATCCAAAAATAATCAATGCGTGTATAAGATTTTTGGGGTGGGGAATAATAAGTGTAATCTCTAATAGACGGATGGAGTGTCCTCCATACGTCTATTAATGACAAAGAGAGAAGATTTGACTTAACTGAGTTAATAATATGTTTAGAAATGTTACTTTTAAATTTAGAACAGTCCTCCCTGGGCTCCATTGGAATATTAAAATCGCCCCCCATAATTAAGGTACCTTTTTGTACATCTAGTATCCGATTATGTATTTTCTTAAAGAATAGTTTCTACAATAAACCCACCAAACAAATAAATCTCCCTTCTTCATCCTTGTCCATCTGGATAAGTTGAAATGGGGAGTCTCTATTAAATAATATACAGACTCCATTTTTCTTTAAATTATTAGAGCTTTGATATATAATAGGGTAATGGTTATTTGAAAAATTGGGTACTTTATTTCTATTAAAATGGGATTATTGTACAAAAATGATGTCTCCCTTTTCTTTAAGAAAACTATGGAGGGCTTTATTACGTTTCTGCGGGCTATTAAGCCCCTTAGCATTTTGAGATAATAGACAAATCTTTCTTTTATCTAACTTCATTCTTTAAATGAATGCACTAATCCATAATAATGCATATATATAAAAAAGAGTTGAAAAGGAGGGGTGCTGAGGGGGCAAGGGCAGAGCGGGAGGAGAGAGGAGAAAAAGAGAAAAAAAAGAAAAGAAGAAAAGAAAAAAAAAAAAAAAAAGGGGGAGGGGGGAAAGGGAAATACTCACAGCCATACACACTCCATTCATAACCTACCCAAAACCAAATATTGGGGAAAATTAAACCGACAGATGGATTTTCCCCTTTTGGCAAATATGCAGTAGTTATCCTTATTAAAAATATTCTATGTCCCACTGAAACCCCTTATTAATTAGAGCCTATTAATCCCACCCTTTCATAAAAGATGGCCACCTTAGCGACTTCCTACTAAATTTCTTATTATAGCTAATACATATGGATATAATACTCTTAAAAAAAAAAAAAAAAAAAAAAAAACAATTGTGCCAATATCACCATCTAACCATTATACTATAAAGAAGATAAAATAAAAAAAAAAAAAAGGGGAAGAAGGGGGAGGGGGGATTGTGCTACCCGTAAGTGACCCTTTTAAACATACTTCTAACATAGCTTAATCTGTGTAAAAATACAAATTCCTTAACCCATATAAGTAGTTCCTATTAGCAGGATCTTGTGACAGTGCCTTAATACCTTGTGATAAAAGAAAAAAAAAAAAAAATTGTCATAATACCCTAATGCCCCCCACCCTCTAGAGAAAGGGGGGTGACCTTAACTACAAAATGATGTGTATTATATAAATCTTTTATAATAAAAAAAAAAAAGGGAAGGGGGTGCCCAAATATTCAAATTCCATATCCTGTGTAAATATTTTCTCTAAACAACAAAACAGAAAAAAAAAAAAAACATTAAACCAATCTAAAAATACATGAATTTTCACATTTACCCCTGCCCCTGGCATGGCATCCTAATAATAAAATTATGATTTACTAATATAACACTCTTATATCTATTCCTAAAATAAAAAAACAAGGAGAGAGGGGTGCCCATTTAAGAAAAACATACGAACTCCATATCCTGTGTAATTAATTTATATAGTCATAACTTTGTGTTAGTGCTCTAATACCTTTCCCCTTCCCCTCCTCCTGAGGACGAAGGGCGGGGGGAGGAGTTGCAAAAAGGGCAAATATAAAAATATACATTGAGCATCACAATTAACCCTGCACCTAGTTTTTGGTTTACTTATATAACACCATTATATTAAAAAAAAAGAAAAAAAAAGGGGGGTGCCTATTTAAAAAAAACATACAAATGCCATATCCTGTGTAAATACTTTCTATAGATATAACTTTGTGTCAGTGCTCTAATACCTCACCCCTTCCCCTCCTCGTAAGGACGAAGGGCGGGGGGAGTTTACAAAAGGGACAAATATAAAAATATACATTGAACATCACATTTAACCCTGGCAAAACATCCCAATAATAAAATTGTGATTTACTGATATAGCACCGTTGTGTCGTAAAAAAAAAAAAAAAAAATTTATTGAGATGCAAAATATGCACCTGGCGCAACATCCCAGTAATAAAATTGTAATTTACTGATATAACATCATTGTATCTCAAAAAAAAAAAAAGAAAAAGGGACCCAAAAAGGGATTATTAAAATGCAAAATATGTAAAAAATATGTGTGAAATATGCAAAAAAAAAAAAAGAGGAAGAAAAAGAAAAAACCAACCCTCCCCCCTGAGTTTTAAGCCCAGGGGGGCTACACATATGTTTATTCGGAACAATTGGCAACAATCTTATATCTCTATTCATCACACATTAAGGTTTGAAGATGTCCCATCACAGTTATTAGGAATTAGCTCATCCTGAGTGTTAGGCTTTTCCAACTGCTTTCTCCTAACTGGGACTTTTATCCATTGTGGGCCCCTTAGTCTCTGTGATACACTTAAATTAGCTGGGTTGATAATCTCCCCTCTCTCTTGATTGTTAAGTCTATCTGATACAGGAATACTAATTCCTAAGGTGTCACAGAAAGTTTTGAGATCTTGTAGTGTATTTAGGGTCGCCGACTTCCCGTCCACTGAAGCTCTTAGGCCAAAGGGGAATCCCCATCTATAGGGAATTTTTAGATCATTAAGGTGCAAAGTGAGAAATCTAAGCTCTTTTCTTTTTTGTAGAGTCTTTGGGTTGATATCTGTGAAAATTTGGATGTGATGACCTTCATACATAATCTTTTGCTGTTGTCTTGTCGCCTGTAAAATGGCCTCTTTGTCTTTAAAATGTGCAAATTTAATTATTACGTCTCTGGGAGGTTCACCCTTATTATATCTGGGCTTTAAAGCTCTATGGCACCTTTCTAGAGTCTTATCTGAATAATTTTCAATCCCTGTTAGGGTAGTGAAGAATTTTAGCAAACATTTTTCAAGGTTTACTGGGGGTATATCTTCTGATATCCCCCTAATCCTTAGGTTAGACCTCCTTTGCCTATTCTCCATGTCCTCTAGCTGATTTTGTAGGGACGTTATGACTTCACCTTGCTGATGAATCTGAAGGGACATGGAGTCTATATGGTTAACCCATGCTTCTTTGTCTTCCTCCAGTTGGGCTACTCTGCTCCCTATCTCCCCTATGTCTTTTTTGATTGCACTGAATTCATTTTTAATGCATAATTTCACTTGATTGATTTCCTCTAGCAGAGTTTGAATATCTGCTTTTGTGGGTAGACTTTGTAAGTCAGCTTTCGTTAGGGGGAGTATAGTTGGTTCAGGGGACCTTATAGAGGTATTAGGAAAGACCCGTTCTACTGAGTTATTTAGTGAGGGAGGTTCAGTGGCTTTAAAAAAAGAATCAACCTTTGACACATGAGCTAAATTAGATTTGCCATTTTTGTCCTGCTTGGCGGTTCTCTTTGAGGCCATTCTGGGCTCTAAATAATGTCTATCTCCTGGGAATCTAAGAGTGTGGTGGTCACTTTTACCTAAAGCTTAGGATGCTATAGGCAATTTAGGCTATATCCCTCTGTGCTGGAATATGACCCGCTAGAGGGATACTAGCTCTAAATGTGTTATCAGCTGTATAAGTTTTGCTGAATTTAATAGCAGGACTTTTTTGGATGATCTTATATGTTCCCTTCTATAAACCCAACTACTGCCTATAATATCTCAGATTTACAGTAGTTGAGGCAGTCAGGTTTTTAAAAAGTCCCAGGATGAGGGGAAACAGGGAAGAGAAACAGAAGGAGAGAAAAAAAAAGGGCACCAAGAAAAAACAACTTTACCTTTCTTCTCCTTGCTTCCTTGCCCTCCTCCCCTTCTCCCCCTTTACCTGCCCTCTTTCCTCCGGGGCAGGGTATATAAGGGCTGTACCTCCTCTGTGTCCTTAATAGCCCCCTTAGGCTTTTAACTGCCTTAATGCTCTTCTATTTATTTGTAATCCAAAAAGGGTACAGTAAGGGGGCCCCTTATTGATCCTGGGTCCTGTAAGCCTGTAGAGATATAACAGGGTTTTCCCCCACAAATTGTGTTAAAGGTCACAATGACCGCTTCTCCTCTTTATATATCTCCCGTATTCCTCCTGCTACCTACTCTCCTTCATAAGTAGCACGTAGCTTAGGCTTACTTAAGGGGCTATAAACTATTTGGTGTAATTCCTGGTCTTGCCATCCCAGGCTTCCTAAATGCTAGGGCGGAAAACCATGTAGTAGATAGTGGCAAAGTCACTGTTCTTTCGACTTCTCCCTTGAACTATCCGGCGGCAGCCGGCAACATAGACTGTACCTCTCTCTCCCTCCTCTGAGCGAGACACTCTGTACTCCCCTCCTTCTCCTACAGCGTCAATTCCGTGGGGGAGAGCCGGTTAACTTTCAGAGGGAGGGATCCTGCTTATCCTCAGGTACAATTCTTTGTCTACCACTCCAGTCTCAGCGCACCTAGCAGCGCCCAAGCAGCAGGGACCGCAAACAGAGATTCCCCTCCTTCTCCTGCCGTTCACCAACGAACCTGGTCCCCTCCTCCTGCGTTTCTCCGGACTGCTTCTAAAACAGTAAGTCTCCGGATCTTGCCTTTCCCTGGGGTAGGAGCTGTATCTGGGTTGCCGAAAAAGACTCTGCTCACCAAGTTGCTCCCGCAGACGGTAAAAGGAACTTCCCGGTAGCGTAGGCTGTACCTTGCTCTTTCCACTGTACCAAACACTCTCTGCTTCCCTCCTCCTTCTGCAGCGTTGAAGCCACGGCGGGTTGAAGATTTACCTTACGCAGGTGTAAGCCCTGCCTGCCCCCAGGTGTATTTCGTTATATCCAGGTACTGTTAAAGTCCTTTTTTTACCACTTGCGGGTAGCAAAGTTTATGAGCTGGGGTTTCGTTAAATTCTCATAGCCTGAGAAAACTTTTATTTAGGATATAGAAAAGCTTTAAAATTTGCCCAATAGAGGACGGTTAAGCAGGAGCTCTAAAGGTGTGCGGCCATTCTCTGTCTCGGCCGGCTCCTCCCCTTAATTAAACATTTTATGGGAAGTGGGTTAGTATTTCAACTTAAATGTTAAAACACATATAGTTAAAAAAATAAAAAAATAAAAAATGACTAGACTGTTTGCAGGCAGGGGGTCCCTAGGCACTTATAATAGGTCATTAAAAAATCCTAGAGAACTCCATGACCCCTTTAAAGGGACAGTAAACACCAGAATTTTTTTGTTTAAAAAGGTAGATAATCCCTTTATTACCCATTCCCCAGTTTTGCATAACCAACACTGTTATAATAATATGCTTTTAACCTCTGTGATAACCTTGTATCAATGCCTCTGCAAACTGCCCCCTTTATTTCAGTTCTTTTAACAGACTTGCATTTTTAGCCATTCAGTGCTGACTCCAAGGAGCTTCCCGTGCCTGAGCTCAATGTTATCTATGTGAAACACATGAACTAACGCCCTCTAGTGGTGAAAAACTGTCAAAATGCATTCAGATTAGAGGCTGTATTCAAGGTCTAAGAAATTAGCATATGAACCTCCTAGGTTTGGCTTTCAACTAAGAATACCAAAAGAACAAAGCAAAATTGGTAATAAAACTAATTTGGAAAGTTGTTTAAAATTACATGCCCTATTTAAATCATTAAAGTTTTTTTTTACTTGACTGTCCCTTTAACACCAAAAATCCCCTGTTTAAAATAAAACCCCTATACAGGTTTTTATAGACAGGTGATCACTGTAGTAAAAGCAATCACCTGGTTGTGTATAAATGTGCATTTATTTTAGGAAGTTTATGTGAGCCCCCATGTACATATTTAAGTTATATACTGTTATACGTATACCCAAAGTGCCTTTTTATATATAGATAACCCCTTGATTTTACAACAGATTTGTTTTTTATATTTTCTACACATTTTTTTGTCATAAAACAGGTATATACATAAAACAATGATATAGTGTGAATCTGCTGGGTCTGGTGAAAACCTCCCCATGTCCTACAGTGGGGTTTAAAGGGACAGTCTACACCAGAATTTGTATAATTTTAAAAGATAGATAATCCCTTTATTACCCATTCCCCAGTTTTGCACAACGAACAGTCATATTAATATACTTTTAACCTACGTGATTACCTTGTATCTAAGCATCTTCTGACAGCCCCCTGATCACATGACTTTATTTATTATCTATTGATTTGCATTTTAGCCAATTAGTGCTATGTTGTGCTGACTCTTAAATAACTCCACAGGCATGAGTACAATGTTATTTATATGACACACATGAACTAGCAGTCTCCTGTTGTGAAAAGCAAATAAAAACGCATGTGCTAAGAGGCTGTCTGTAGTGGGTTAGAAACAGGCAGAAATTTAGAAGTTTAAATGTTATAAAGTATATTGATATAACAATGTTGGTTGTGCAAAACTGGGGAATGGGTAGTAAAGGCATTTTGGTGTTGACTGTCCCTTTTAAATGTGAGCAGGACCTAGCTATTTGAGTCTGTAATTGGCTAATAGCTGTCACATGATACAAGGGGCTGTCAAATGGAAAGAAATGTATACATTTGACAGAAAAATGCTTATTTAAAATTCAGAGTAACTGCTATTGCATTGTATTTTTATTATACACTTGGGGCGCGATCACATATATGGCGCAGGTTTCAGCGCAAGCGTGAGAACCTGCGCCGGCCGTAATTTCACCTTGCACATCGGGGTATTACATATACTGCGCCATTAGATGCTAAATTGGCGTAAGTAAGACAAACTGGCGATCTTCTGAAATGTGCGCAAATACATATTTCAGTTGTCGTAAGTAACTTATGCGTTACGCCAGTATTTTGTCCACGGAAAGTGTCAATAAAGAGTAGTTTTATGCAAATTAGGCTAACACTCATTATTGTAATGTGAAGATATGAAAATAAAACACAAGTGCCAAATGAAGGAAATATTCCACAAAAGATAGATAAACTGGGTAGAAATCATTAATGGAATTTAAACAAATTGGAAGTTAATATGAAGTTGAATTTAAAGCAAGCTTCTCAAGCATAAGGCCTGGGGCCTCAGCACAGTGCTCTGATGAATTTTATCTGGCCTTCAACTTCTATATGGGTCTGAACAAAGGAACACTTCTGTATTTAAAGGTACAGTAAACTTTGTTTTATATAAAATGTTTAGTTTTGAAACCTGCCATTTTGAACCTGTCTTTGCTGCTTTTGGAGTTTTTCTACTGGAGCTGCTATACGGGAGGATCAGTCTAGCACACTGATACTTGCTCCTGTCGGTTCTTTACTTGTGAGTATTGCATATATTCTATTGTGTTTTCTCATTGATAATAACATTTTACACTATATGGTGCCCTTGTCTGCTTTTCTCATGTTGTCACAGAGTGTACCATTGAATGCTTTGCAGGACCTGATACAAAGATACAAAGAGCTTCCTAAGTGTATGGTCACCATCTTATCATAATAGTATGGTGAGTGCACCACCTAGACTTTTAGGATCTATGAAGAATATCTATCTATCTATCTATCATCTATCTATTATATACTCACACACAAGATAGCAGTTGCCATGCACTCATTCCCACCACTTCTTCATGCCTGGGTGCATTCTTGAGTTCATCCAAACAGTACATTTACTGTCTTGTATCAAAAAATCTTATTAATAGTCATCCATTTTAAAACAATTCACAAGTCACTTGTGAGTGCCCTTTAATAAAAAATAAATAATATATATATCTCAAAAGAAAGAAAAGTGTGACCCGGGGCGCTGTAAATTCAGTGTCTAAAATATACTAAGCAGCCAAAATTCACCTATTGTGTTTACTGGGTTCCCTTCAACCCAGAAACACAATACATATAGAAATGTAGCGAGAAAAGGAGATTGTGAATTGGCGCCAAACTGTATATACCCTAAGATATTATATATCTGGGTACTCAATATGTAAATAAAAATGTCTATAAAATGAGGACAAACTTTACCATAGGTAATCTAACCCCAAATATTAGGGTAGTACAATTATGAAAATATCATAAAACACACATGTAAAAAATCAATAACAACAGGAGATATTAATGTCACTGTATATGCTGGGGAAGTGCACAATGGATACTTTATTAAAATAAATTAAAGGGGGGGGGGCGAAGCGAAGTGCTTTTCCGGCAGGACGCATCAGGGAGAAGCTCCCGGCCCCAATATAGATTATATAGGTTTTTGAAGATACAAATTTTGCATTGTAAACTTTAAGATATACAAACGATCCTACAGAACACCAGGAATGCATTCCTCACCTATGCTGTTCAGCCAAACCACATAACTGCATTGTAGTCTGCGGGCAATACCCCCCCTCCAGCTAACTGGGTAACAGAGCCTGATGGCTCTCATGGACATTGATCAAATAGGCTACACTCTGTTTTTAATTTTTCTGCAAACAGAATAAGGGACTACACATCTATGCTAAGATTTCCCTCCATTAAGTTTCCAAAGATGGCGTCGACCACATGGGACACAGATCTCCTGCAGTTATTAGACACCCATCTCTCTGACTTGAAGCAAACATTTCAAAACATCTTTGGGGAGAATACCCAGCTAATGATCTTTAATGGGACCCTGAATGGTCGCAGGATCTGGTTGAGGCCTACTTCTATGAGGATATCATAGAACAACATGTCTGCAAGCTTAACTCCAATAGAGCTGCTCAGCTACAGGATAAACATGACGTGCCCAAGTGGATAGTTGGACTCCAAGATAAATTGGTTAGGCTGAGGACTAACTACCAGGAGATGAAGCTATACTATGTACTACGTTTACGTGGAGGAAACCCCCCGCTATCCCCCGCCTTGTTTACTCTTCGTGAGGTGCATACATTGAGCAGTTCAGCCGAGATCTGTGATCGTGATCCTTCCAGGCTCCAACAGGAGGATCCCAAGATGCTTTACTTGGAGATAACAGACCGGCTAACTGTATCCTGGCGTCATGGAATCGTTTAGAGTCCTACCTTACCATCTACACACCCTGAGTGTACTACCTATTGAGGTTGCGGACTGTACATGGTGATGTTTTCCTCCATAAGTTTCTCACACTTTATGCCAGAACATTTACCCAGTTTAGGTCAACAGGGGTCACTCTCCAGACAGACCATTTGCCTTATGGCTGTCAAAATTTCCATTTCGTTATGCAGGATTATGTCTGGTTGAGGCTGCTTAGATCACCCACCACAATACGTATGAGAGGCTTTGGAGGGTCGAGCTATCCTGGTTTGATTATACAAGTTCTTATGCTACTCAACACTCACACCTGGAAGATTAAACTAGACTATACATGAAGACTTTATGTTTAAATTTGTAGCCCATTGTTATCACCCTTGTCTATTATAGGTTTAATAATGTCTATGATATGCTTGGCCTGTGAGATAGTCCCCCATAGAGGTTAGACAACCAATTGTTCTTTTTTATTTCCACTGTTCATAATAATTCACTCACTAGATTTCAACTCCTTGCACAATATACTGTCCCCTTGCAGTGACATCTTGATATTTAGTTCAAAGAGATCCTTATTATACCGATTATGTTAACTACTGTTCCTGATCCCCAAGTTATGATGGAGTCTTATTCACCTCATTTAGCGGTGCAGTAAGGCTTAACCTATAGCAGTCGCTTCTCCTCTGTCTGAGGCTGAGACGACGGGGGACGGGGGGGGGGGGAATAAAGTCTTACATTTTGTATTTTCTATGCACTTTTGCTATAGTCCTATCTGTGAGTAGACCTGTTGAGTTCTCATATAGATAGTCTCTACTCACTACATCCCACTTTTGACCACTTTGAGTAAGTTACAATATTTGGTACACTGACTTGGGGAACAATGAACCAGCACAACCTTAGATCATTCTTTAGATAGTAGGGTATAAGGTACATATGTAACACCACTTATGGGTATAACTAAGAGGTTGGACATTTAACTTATGAGAACAGAGCAAATTAACACAGTGCTATACATTTTTCACTTATTAGACCGGCTAAAGAGATCCAGATCACCAGAGTGTTAGATGATTTGATATGCTGTAAGTATAATTATATGGGTCCACAAGAGACCCTTATGTCTTGGTATCACTTTTATTCCCCATTAGTTTCCCCTATAATTTTATTTTATTTTTATGGGTCCAAAAGAGTCCCACAATTTTCCTTCAGGGGAAATACAGCTACTACAAACACTAATGTATCCCATTTGAGGACTGTTTGTGAGCAATTTCTACCAAGTACTGCCCCTATGACTTTGTATTCCTCAGACAACTGTTTTGTACTTTATTTGATGGTATCCCTTTATAAACCTCAATAAAAAATGTATTTAAAAAAAAAAAAGAATAAAAACACTGTGCACTAAAAGAATATTTATAATGGTATCTGCAGATCAAATAATACAAGATTTGTCTAATCTTCACTTTAAAATTGCAATTGCGGGATATCTCAAAATAAAAGGGACACACAAAAGAGCATAGAGTAATTTAAGAGGGGAAAAACTATTCTGTTAGGAAATTACTCACAATCTGACATCCAGCTCTAAGTATGAACAGCATAGGTTAGAGCTGAATTAATGGTTCTCGAGTATGTGTTTTCTCAATCTCTCATACCACTCACAGACTAAATTACACACACACACACACACACACACACACACACACACATATATATATATATATATATTTACTCACCGGCCACTTTATTTGGTACACCTGTTCAATTGCTTGGTAACACAAATTGCTAATCAGCCAATCACATGGCAGCAACTCAATGCATTTAGGCATCTAAACGTGGTGAAGACGACTTGCTGAAGTTCAAACCGAGCATCAGAATGGGGAAGAAAGTCAATTTAAATGACTTTGAACGTGTCATGATTGTTGGTGCCAGACGGGCTTGTCTGAGTATTTAAAAAACTGCTGATCTACTGGGATTTTCACGCACAACTATCTCTAGTGTTTACAGAGAATGGTCCAAAAAAGAGAAAATATCCAGTGAGCGGCAGTTGTGTGGACGACAATGCCTTGTTGATGTCTAGAGGTCAGAGAAGAATGGGCAGACAGGTTTGAGATGATAGAAAGGCAACAGTAACCACTCATTACAACCAAGGTAGGCAGAATACCATCTCTAAATGCACAACACGTCGAACCTTGAAGCAGATAGGCTACAGCAGCAGCTGCAGAAGACCACACTGGGTGCCACTCCTGTCAGTTAAGAACAGGAAACTGGGGCTACAATTCGCTCACCAAAATTGGACAATAGAAAATTGGAAATATGTTGCCTGGTCTGATAAATCTTGATTTCAGCTGCAACATTCAGATGGTAGGGTCAGAATTTGGCGTAAACAACATGAAAGCATGGATCCATCCTGCCTTGTAGGCTGGTAGTGGTGGTGTAATGTTGTAGGGGATATTTTCTTGGCACACTTTGGGCCCCTTAGTACCAACTGAGCATCATTTAAATGCCACGGCCTACCTGAGTATTGTTGCTGACCATGTCCATCCCTTTATGACTACAGTGTACCCATCTTCTAAAGGCTACATCCAGCAGGATAATGTACCATGTCACAAAGCTCAAATCACCTCAAACTGGTTTCTTGAACATGATATTGAGTTCACTGTACTCCAAATTGCCTCCACAATTACCAGATCTCAATCCAAAAGAGCACCTTTAGGATGTGGTGGAACGGGAGATTCACATCATGGAAGTGCAGCCAACAAATCTGCTGCAACAGTGTGATGCTATCATGTCAATATTGACCAAAATCTCTGAGGAATGTTTCCAACACCTTGTTAAATCTATGCCCCAAATAATTAAAGCAGTTCTGAAGGCAGAAGGGGGTCCAACCCAGTACTAGCAAGGGGTACATAATAAAGTGGCTGGTGAGTGTATATAACTACAGTATTGTGCAAAAGTCTTAGGTCACCATTAGATTTGTTGTTTTAGCAATGTTATAATGACCATATATAAGTATTTCTCAGTATCTTTATTAGAATACCACCAGAAAATTCAAGATATTTGTATGCAGTATTAAAAAACAGAAAAATAGCTTCTATAGGCTAAAGTGGCAGACATTTAGGGGCATATGTATCAAACGTTTCTTAGAGTTTCTAAGGAGAACAGGTGAAAAGGCTAAGAAATGCTTAAGCTCACAAAGATTGGAATGAAGATCAGTGGAAAAGAGTATTATAGAGTGAAAAATCCAAGTTTGAAATGTTTTGGTCCAATCATCGACAATATGTGAGAAGAAGAGCTAGAGAGAGATGGAAGAATGCGTACGTGCGGCCTTGAAACATGGTGGAGGGTCTGTTCTAGTTTGGGGCTGCATTTTTGCCAGTGGTGTTGTCGATATTGTCCGAATTGATGGGATCATGAATGTTGAAAGTAGAGACAGGTTCTAATTCATCATGCCATTTCTTCTGGAAAGCCCCTGCTTGGTAATGATTTTATTTTTTTAGCATGATAATTATCCCAAGCACACTAATGCAGTGAAATCATATTTGGAGAGAAAAACAGCTGATAAAACACTGACAGTCATGGACTGGCCTCCACAGAGTCTAGACCTGAATATTATAGAGGCAGTATGGGATCACCTGGACAGAGAAATAAATAAAAGACAACCTAAATCTAAAGAATAACTATGGGAAGTGCTGAAAGAAGCCTAGTATAATATACCAGAAGATTACTTCAGAAAACATCAGGACAGTCTCCCCAAAGGAGTTCAAGATGTAATTAGTGCCAAGGAAGGTCACACTAAATACTGACTTTTGCTTGAAGAAGCTTTTATGTTCTGAAAAGTTTTTTTTTTATATATATATATATTGTGTACATATTTCCTGTTTGTATCTTAATAAAGAGACCGAAAAATAAATATAGAAGCTCATTAAAACTTTACAAAAACAACAAATCTAATGGTGGCCTTAGCCTTTTGCACAGTACTCTATATACAGTATATATATATATGAGAATATATACAGCCCATAGAATTCTTAAAGGGACTGTTAGGGTTCGTTTAATTATAGTGTATATAATTATATGGATCTCAACTATGAATCTCTGTTTGATAGAATGCAGACAGCAAATATTTGTTTTGTATCACTTTGTTTCAGATACTTACTATTAGCGAATAAATATCTGGATTTTAAAGTGCTTTAAGAATTTTATCTGTTTTAGACAATGTAGAAGTAAGGCAGGAAGCTCTTATATAAGTATCCTGTCAGATGCTATAGTATACTTCAAATGAGTAGTGATATCCAAGGCATTGAAAAGTATGAGCAAATTGCAGCAGCTGCAGCATGAACACTCACTCTGGATGGTAACGTATGAGCTGAAATCAGCAGCTGCACACTCTCTAACAAGCTGTAGAGAAAGTCCATCTTCGGTGACGATTACCTCTGTCAGAGAGTGGGAGGAGTCAACCTCCGTAGTTTGGAGAAGGAGATTCCGGTACCGATGGGGAAATTAAGTAACTGCTGATTTGAAGTAAGTGAAGTAAGCAGTACCTTTCCTTGAGTACGCTGAGGTAGCAGCGGATTACTTAAGAGCACCTTCCGATGTCATCGCTGTGCTTGTTCAGTGCAGAGCGTAGAGTTATTACTGCATCAGCTGTTGCAAACGGTTGCAGTTAATTTCCCTTCTCGCTACGGAATGACTAGATTGTAGGTTTTAGAAATGGATACACTAAGTAAGTGTCATATGTTGATAAACCAAGCTGTAGTCTTCAGTGGATATGTTGAATTAAACAGTCTGGGCAGAAGCAGTCCCAGGGAAGGCTCAGTTGAAGTTTCGTTCAGGTCAAACAAACTAACTAATTACTAAGCACCTGGGTCAGGTTGCATGAGCCTTTTAACAGGGAGAAGGAGTGCAGACTGGAATGTGCTAAAATTAAAGGGACAGTACAAGCAAGCTCCTGACAGAACCCCCCTTTCAGGTAAGCTGTCCCCCAGCTTGAGGCCGTGGCCTATCCGGATACCTCCGATGGAACAAGGAGACCAGTCTGGAGGTGGGAATGTTAGAAGCGGGTTCCCAGGAGTCTTCCTCTGAGGTGTAACCTTTCCAGTTAATTAACTATTGAAGCTGACCTCTGCAAATGTGGGAATCAATAATACAATTCAACTCATACTCTTGCAGATCATGTAGTTGGGGAAGTGGAGGTAATACAGGATTGGGGTCCCTCGTTCTGGTATACGGTTTTAGTAAGGACACATGAAACATAGGATGTATCTTTATATGAGAGGGTAGATCTAGAGTTACAGCATTTTCACTGACCTTTTTTAGTATCGGGAATGGCCCGATGAAGAGGCCTGCTAATTTTTTTGTTGGAATCTGTAATTTCAAATTCCTTGTAGATAGCCAGACAAGGTCCCCTATGGCATAGTCTGGAGGAACTCTTCTCCTCAGGTCATAATGATGTTTTTGAGTGAGTTGTGCATCTTGTAGATTTTGTTTCAAGAACTTGAAGTTCTCAAAAAGAGAGTTGTTCAGTTCATCCACCAGTGGAGATTCAGAACCAGAGGAGGAGACCAAGTTAAATGAAGGATTGTAACCATAGTTGGCGTAGAAGGGAGTCATTTTGGTAGACAAGTTTACCGAGTTATTGAAGGCCTATTCCGCCATGGGCAGGTAACGGATCCAGTTGTTCTGATGGTAGGAACAATAACATCTTATATATTGCTCCAACCATTGGTTCAATCTCTCAGCTTGCCCATTAGTTTGTGGATGGAACAATGTGGAGAACTGATGGTTTATTTGGGTTATTTCACATAAGTTTTTCCAGAACCTGGATGCAAATTGTGTTCCCCTATCTGTGGTCAGTTTAGAAGGAATACCATGCAGTTTCACTATATGCTGCAGGAAGAGTGATGCAGTTTCAGCTGAGGTTGGAAGTTTGTGGTACGGTATTAAGTGAGCCATTTTTGTAAAAATATCAATGACCACAAGTATGGTGTTATGATTTTGTGAGGGTGGCAGGTCGACTATAAAGTCCATGCAAACGTGTTGCCATGGTTTGTCTGGAATTGGTAGTGGTAACAAGAACCCATAGGGAGGTCTTTTCTCAGATTTGGAAGTAGAAGAAATAGTACAAGTTAGTATATAGTCCTGGATGGTCTTTTTCATTTTAGGCTACCAGAAAGTCTCTTGATAGATGTTCTAATGTTCGTTGTATTCCAGGATGACCTGCTAAAGGAGAATCATGGAAATCTTTTAAAAGTGAGGATCTTAGATCTTGTGGTATGTACAACTTACTACCAAAATAGAAAAGTCCATCATGATTCTTTACTAGTTTCGAATGGGGTATGTCAATAGAAATTGTTTTAAGTCAGAAAGTAAGTAATTGCAGAGTCTGATGAACCGGTCAGAAGGTATCATAGAGTGCTGAAAATTCTTTGTCTCCATTTTTTTCTCTTTTCGTGAGAGCGCATCAGCTTTTCCGTTTTTTGTAGCTGGTCTATAGATAATATTAAAATTGAATCTAGTGAAATATAAACTCCACCGGACCTGGCGGGAGGAGAGTGTTTTATTATTCTGTAGATACTGCAGGTTTCTGTGGTCGGTATAGATGATTATAGGGTGTTTCGTTCCTTCGAGTAAATGCCTCCAATGTTCAAGAGATTTTCTGATAACAAGACGTTCTTTCTCCCCAATTGTATAATTCCTCTCTGCAGAACTCATCATCGAGGAATAATAAGCGACTGGATTTAATGGTTCTGAAAGTGTAATTCTCTGGGAAAGAACAGCTCCGAGAGCATAATCAGAGTAATCTACCTCTTAGATAAATTGTAGATCTGTATCTGGGAACCTGAGTATAGGAGCTGATGTGAAGCTGTCTTTTAGTAAGTTGAAAGTAAGTGCAACTTCTGGGGTCCAGTGGAAAGGTATAGAAGAGCTTGTAAGTTATGTAAGAGTTTTAACAATTTTAGAAAACCCTTTAATGAACTTTCGATAGTAGTTTGAGAAACCCAAAAATCGTTGTAACTCTTTTCTACTAGTGGGGGTAGGCCATTCTTTTACAGCTTGCACCTTATCATCCTGCATTTGGATACCTGAAGGTGTTATTCTGTATCCGAGGAATGAGATTGACTTCGAGTGGAATTCACACTTCTCAGGTTTAGCGTATAGTTGGTGGGTGCGAAGTCTGGACAAAACCCATCGTACATGTTTTATATGGTCTACTTGAGTTTTGGAGTATATAAGAATGTCATTGAGGTAAACCACCATGCACACATCCAGCAGATCTCTAAAGACGTCGTTTATAAAATGCTGGAATGTGGCAGGGGCATTGCAAAGGCCAAAAGGCATAACTAGATATTCGTAAAGCCCATATCTAGTTCTGAAGGCAGTGAGCCACTCATCTCCCTCTCATATACGTATTAGGTTGTACGCTCCCCTCAAATCGAGTTTGGTAAAAATGGTAGCATCTTGAAGATGTTCGATAAGCTTGGGTATTAACGGTAGGGGATACCTGTTCTTGATGGTTCTCTTGTTCAATTCTCGATAGTCGATAATAGGCCTGAGACTGGCATCCTTATTCTTAACGAAGAACATTCCAGCCCCTGCTGGAGATGTAGAAGCTCTGATGAATCCTTTCCTTAAATTATCGTCCAGGTATTCTTTAAGATGTTCCAACTCAGGCTTACTGAGAGGGTAGAGATGACCAAAAGGGACTGTGGCACCAGGTTGCAATTCAATGTGACAGTCATAGCTGCGGTGAGGCGGGAGGACTTCAGCATTCTTTTTATTGAAGACGTCTGAAAAATCTGTATATTCCTGGGGTAGGATGACCTGTTCCTTGGTCATCTGTAAAATATGTCTTGGGTAACAAGTATCTTGGCAAAAATACGATTGAAGATTTACTTGTAAGGTAGACCAGTTTATAGCTGGTTGATGTAACCTAAGCCAACTCATACCTAGTACTATGGGAAAAAGAGGTGATGGTAAGATGTCAAAAGATATGAACTCTGTGTGTCCAAAGTCTGTTTTTACTAGGAGTGGTATGGTTTGGTGAGTTATGGGACCAGTACTTATGACAGAACCATCAATTACTCTAACGGACACAGGTGTATGCTTCTAAACAATAGGTATTTTATTAATTTTAACAAAAGAAACATTGATGAAATTCCCGGAGGCCCCTGATTTGATTATTGCCTCAGACTTCAGTTGTGTTTGGTCCCACTGTAAAGAAAAAATTAGAGAACAGTGATTCTGCTTATTAGTCTCTGAAAGAGATGTATAGTAACTAAATTACTTCTCCTTGTCTTCAAGAGTAAACAATCCTTGACGGTATGAGCAGGACTTGCGCAATACATACAGAGAGATTTGTTCCTTCCCCGTGTTTTTTCCTCTGATGACAGAGGTCCCCTAAGGATGCCAATCTCCATGGATTCTGATTGATTTTTGGTAGAGCTGTTATTACAGGAGTGGAGTGCGTGAAGTCGTTTCTCCCGTAAACTTTTCTGATCTCCTTTCCCGGAGCCTGCGGTCTATTTGGATTGCAAGCTTCATCAAAGATTCCAGTGACTTAGGTAGCTCCGTTCATGCCAATTCATCTTTTATATTCTCTGCGAGACCCAATCTAAACTGGTTTCGCAGAGCTATGGGGTTCCATTGGGAATCTGTGACGCATTGCTTAAATTCAGCAATGTATTCTTCCACAACCCTTTTCCCCTGTTTGAGATTCCTCATAGTGGTTTCCGCAGTTAACTGCACATTTAAATCCTGATATAATTCATCTAGAGAGGAAAAGAAATCTTCCAGTGAATCGAGTATCGGGTTATCTGATTCGCACAAACAATCAGCCCAGACCCTGGGCTCACCTCTCAAAAAAGAAATTGTGGTCAAAACCTTCACCCTTTCTGTGGGATACGTTCTTGGCTTTACATTAAATAATAATTGGCATGCATTTTTAAACCGTCTATACATTTTCCTATTTCCTGAAAATGTTTCTGGTAGAGAGATCTGGGGTTCTGGGTTGTCTGCTAAAGAATCCCTGATCACACTCCTTAAGGTCTGGTTTTCCACCTGGAGTTCTGTTAACCCCTGTGCTAATTGATCAACTCTTTGTGTGAGGTTGTACACAACCTGCTGCAGATCCGCTGGTTCCATGTCAATTTGAAGGCTTAGTAATCTGTTAGGGTTCGTTTAATTATAGTGTATATAATTATATGGATCTCAACTGCGAATCTCTGTTTGATAGAATGCAGACAGCAAATATTTGTTTTGTATCACTTTGTTTCAGATACTTACTGTTAGCGAATAAATATCTGGATTTTAAAGTGGTTTAAGGATTTTATCTGTTTTAGACAATGTAGAAGTAAGGCAGGAAGCTCTTATATAAGTATCCTGACAGATGCTATAGTATACTTTAAATGAATAGTGATATCCAAGGCATTGAAAAGTATGAGCAAATTGCAGCAGCTGCAGCATGAACACTCACTCTGGATGGTAACGTATGAGCTGAAATTGGGATTATCCTAAATTATGAAGGTATAATCTAGATTTTATTAAAGACACAGAGACGATTATTTTGCATTCTCTTTCTTTACTATTAAAATGCAGTTATTCAAAGTATACAGGGAGTGCAGAATTATTAGGCAAGTTGTATTTTTGAGGATTAATTATATTATTGAACAACAACCATGTTCTCAATGAACCCAAAAAACTCATTAATATTAAAGCTGAATAGTTTTGGAAGTAGTTTTTAGTTTGTTTTTAGTTATAGCTATTTTAGGGGGATATCTGTGTGTGCAGGTGACTATTACTGTGCATAATTATTAGGCAACTTAACAAAAAACAAATATATACCCATTTCAATTATTTATTTTTACCAGTAAAACCAATATAACATCTCAACATTCACAAATATACATTTCTGACATTCAAAAACAAAACAAAAACAAATCAGTGACCAATAAAGCCACCTTTCTTTGCAAGGACACTCAAAAGCCTGCCATCCATGGATTCTGTCAGTGTTTTGATCTGTTCACCATCAACATTGCGTGCAGCAGCAACCACAGCCTCCCAGACACTGTTCAGAGAGGTGTACTGTTTTCCCTCCTTGTAAATCTCACATTTGATGATGGACCACAGGTTCTCAATGGGGTTCAGATCAGGTGAACAAGGAGGCCATGTCATTACATTTTCTTCTTTTATACCCTTTCTTGCCAGCCACGCTGTGGAGTACTTGGACGCGTGTGATGGAGCATTGTCCTGCATGAAAATCATGTTTTTCTTGAAGGATGCAGACTTCTTCCTGTACCACTGCTTGAAGAAGATGTCTTCCAGAAACTGACAGTAGGACTGGGAGTTGAGCTTGACTCCATCCTCAACCCGAAAAGGCCCCACAAGCTCATCTTTGATGATACCAGCCCAAACCAGTACTCCACCTCCACCTTGTTGGCGTCTGAGTCGGACTGGAGCTCTCTGCCCTTTACCAATCCAGCCACGGGCCCATCCATCTGGCTCATCAAGACTCACTCTCATTTCATCAGTCCATAAAACCTTAGAAAAATCAGTCTTGAGATATTTCTTGGCCCAGTCTTGACGTTTCAGCTTGTGTGTCTTGTTCAGTGGTGGTCGTCTTTCAGCCTTTCTTACCTTGGCCATGTCTCTGAGTATTGCACACCTTGTGCTTTTGGGCACTCCAGTGATGTTGTAGCTCTGAAATATGGCCAAACTGGTGGCAAGTGGCATCTTGGCAGCTGCACGCTTGACTTTTCTCAGTTCATGGGCAGTTATTTTGCGCCTTGGTTTTTCCACACGCTTCTTGCGACCCTGTTGACAATTTTGAATGAAACGCTTGATTGTTCGATGATCACGCTTCAGAAGCTTTGCAATTTTAAGAGTGCTGCATCCCTCTGCAAGATATCTCACTATTTTTGACTTTTCTGAGCCTGTCAAGTCCTTCTTTTGACCCATTTTGCCAAAGGAAAGGAAGTTGCCTAATAATTATGCACACCTGATATAGGGTGTTGATGTCATTAGACCACACCCCTTCTCATTACAGAGATGCACATCACCTAATATGCTTAATTGGTAGTAGGCTTTCGAGCCTATACAGCTTGGAGTAAGACAACATGCATAAAGAGGATGATGTGGTCAAAATACTAATTTGCCTAATAATTCAGCACTCCCTGTAGATAAAAATACAACAAACTGTCAAATTTAAAAAGTAGACAGTAAAAACAATAATAAATCAGTGACCAATCAGCATAGAGAACTGATTAAACTAAAACCACATAACCAATCAGATTGCTAATAAGAGCTATAAACTGTCCAAAATACAATAATACATCCTCTTTCTTTGATACTGAAGAAGGAAACAAAAAGTCCATCATGAAGAAATAACTCCAAACGAACAGGAAACCGATAACCATGAAGAGTAGAAGCTTGAAGAGAAGAATCAGCCATAATGAAAAATCCAACTTGTCTGGAAGGATAGAAAAACAACTGGGAAACTGATGAAGATGTGGAAGACTTGATTGAAGATCTGTCTTTTCCAGGAGATATGAAGGAACAAAGCCACTTAGGAGAATATCCTTATTATTGGTTGGTAACTGAAATAAATAAACAATTCATGTTAATAATATAATAAAACAAATCAAGGGTGGGAAATAATTATAAAATAGAGGAGGGAAAATAATCGTCTCTGTGTCTTTAATAAAATCTAGATTATACCTTCATAATTTAGGATAATCCCAATTTTATTACAAGACCAGAGACTCATATTTTGCTAGTTTAAAGCAACTAACAAAATAAATTAAGCGAGGCATGTTCAATGGGTTTAAAAATAATATTGTTTAAAAATAGAATCAGAAGACCAGTCAGCTGCATCCAAAATCTGTTGAAGGGTAGCAGCTTTCAAAAATGCTTTAGAAGTGGCTGATCCTCTGACAGAGTGAGCGGAAAAAGAAACATCAATACCTGCTTCACTCATAACCCATTTAACCCACCTGGCTATAGAAATAGAGGAGACAGGAAGATGAGGAGGAATAAAAGATAACAAAAGTTGATTAGAGGAAGAAGAACGAAAAGAAGAAGTTCTGCGTTCATACTCTTTGAGACATACAACCACACAAAGAAGAGGTTCCGAAGGTAAGTAAGGATAGAAAATAGAAGTAGAAAAGGATTTAGTTCTTTTTGAAATAAAGAAAGTAACACCTTCAGGAGTAAAACTTTTAGAATCAAAATCTAAAGCTCTGACATCAGAAACTCTAAGAAAAGAAATTAAACATAAAAGAGTAGCTAATTTAGCAGTAAGTTGTTTTAAGGATAAAAATTCATTAGAAGGCCAAGATTTAAAAAGCGAAAAAATAAGATCGGCATCCCAAAAAGAAGAATATTTAGGAGTTGGGGGTCTTTTAAGTTTAATTGCTTTCATTAATTTACAAATTAAAGGGTGTTGACCTACAGGGAAATTATTAATAAAAGAATGTTTAGCTGAAATTGCAGATCTAGAAACATTAATGGTTCTGTAAGCTAATCCTAATTCAAAAAGAGAAGTAAGGAAATTAACAATAAAACTTATATCCACTGAAAGGGGATCCAAACTTCTTTCCAAGCACCAGCTAGACCATCTGGTCCATGCGGAAAAATAGCATTTTTTGGTCCCGGGGGCCAAAGAGTCCCTAAGGAGTTCTTGAGCTTGTTGTGATAAACCTTCGAAAGAAGAAGATTGCCCAAAATTGACCAAGCTATAAGACGAAGAGATCCTTGAATGATAAGATCGTGAGGATGGCCTTCTGGATCTGACAACAAAAGAGGAAAGACAGGAAGAAGAAGAGGATGGTTGATAGACAATTCTAGAAGAGATGGGTACCAAGGTTGAGATGGCCAAAGAGGAGTGATGAGAAGAATTGAAAGAAGATCTCGACGGACTATTGAAATGACTCTCTGAATCATTGAGAAAGGAGGAAATGCATAGGCTGTCTGAAGAGGCCAAGGATGGAGAAATGCATCGATCGCTAAAGCCTCCGGATCTGGACGCCAACTGAAATAAGGACGAATCTGATGATTCAGTCTCGAAGCGAACAGATCCATCGAAAAGGGACCCCTGAGAGATTGAAGCGAATGAAAAACGTGACGATGAAGTTTCCAATCGCTGGAATCTGTCAGATATCGAGATCCCCAATCCGCCGCG
Organism: Bombina bombina; assembly: GCF_027579735.1. NCBI lineage: Eukaryota > Metazoa > Chordata > Amphibia > Anura > Bombinatoridae > Bombina > Bombina bombina. Next base: position 960,309,755 of record NC_069501.1, on the reverse strand, counting down.
ACGTTGGATAATCCTGGAATATATTCCGCTTTGACAGAAATATTTCTGTCCAAGCAAAGATGAATGAATTCTTTCGTAATAATCGACAAATCTCTTGATTTTGTACCACCTAGACGATTCAAATAACGAACTGCAGAAATATTGTCCATTCTGAGTAAAATGGACACAGGCAAAGAATCTTTTACAAAACTTTTGACTGCAAAAGAGCCTGCCAAAAGTTCTAAGCAGTTGATGTGAAAACGTTTTTCCTCTGAAGACCATTTTCCTCCTGTTATAGAAGGACCACAACGAGCTCCCCAACCCGAAAGACTGGCATCGGATTCTATAATTAGATCCGGAGATTTTCCAAAAATGGCTCTCCCATTCCAAGCTTCTATATGAGAAAGCCACCATAAAAGTTCCTCTTTGACTTCCGATGAAAGAGGAATGAGATGGGAATAAGAAAAACCTTTCTGAAGGTGAAAAATGTTTAAACGTTGAAGTTCCCTGTAATGAAGAGGAGCAGGGAAAATAGCCTGAATAGAGGATGAGAGTAACCCAACTATTCTGGCTATAGTCCTGATGGGAACTAAAGATAAAGAAAGAGTTTTTGAAATCTCTTTCTTGATATTCACAATTTTTTCTCTGGGAAGGCTTAAAGTAGATTTCACAGTATCTATTTGAAAACCCAAAAAGGTTAGAGATTTGGTTGGAGAAAGAACAGATTTCTCTTTGTTGACTAAGAAACCCAAATTTTCTAAAATATAGATAGTAAGATTGAGTTGAGAGCTCAAAACGGCAGAATTTTGATTCATAATCAAAATATCGTCTAAATAAATAATAAGGCGAACACCTCGAAGACGAAGCCAAGTAATTATAGGTTTCATTAATTTGGTGAAAATCCAAGGGGCTGAAGATAAACCGAAAGGCATGCAAGTGAATCTCCAAATTTTTCCTTCCCAATTGAAGGAAAGAAATTTCCTGTGATCTAGAGCTACTGGAACCGTAAGATAGGCATCTGTCAAATCTAATCTGACTAAGAAATCGTTGTCTAGAAGACAATCTCTGAGAAGATGAATACCTTCCATTTTGAAATGTTGATAAACCACAAAGGCATTTAGAGATCTTAAATTTATAACAGGGCGAAATTGACCATTTTTCTTTTTTAGAAAAACCTGAAAGACCTGAAACCGTCTGAAGAACCCATTGATCTGAAGTTATTAAATTCCAATTTTGAGCAAAAAGAGACAATCTGCCTCCTACTAAGTTTTGGAAAGAATTCTGAGAAGGGGGAAAATAAACATTTACCTTGAGATGGGCGAGATCTTTGCCTTGAGCGTTGGAGTCTAGGATTCCAAAATCTTCCTCTGGATGGGAAGAAATTTGAGGAAATTGGATTTTGATATGGTCTTTGAGAATGAAATTGCTGGTTGGTAAATTGAGACCTGTTTGGATATGAGGCACGGCCGGGAAAGTGGCCTCTACCTTTCCCAGCCTGTTCAGAAAAACGTTCCTGATGAAAAATCTTTTTCATAGATGTACGAACATTATTCAAATTGGAGAAGGTATTTACATAACTGTTAAGTTCTTTAATAAATGTGTCTCCAAATAAAAGGCCATTAGTATCTGTATGAATTTGATTAATTGCGAAATCACACACTCTGGGGTCGATACATCTAAGTATGTTCCGTCTGCGTTCGGTATACATAGCAGAGTTGGCGTTACCCAAAAAGCTGAGCATTCTCTGCAGCCATTCTCTGACTATAACAGGATCAAGCAGAGAATTGTCATAAACAGCTTGTTCAGATAAGTCGAATAAATTGGCCAAAGGACCAATAGTGTCAAGCATCTTGTCTTGACAGATTTTCCAGGCACGGTCCATGCCTTTCTTTAACTTAAAACCTGGAGACCCTATGAATTTTAAAATTTTTGGGTCTACTTCAGGTGTAGTACTAGCGTTGTTAGGAAGAATTGGTCTCGGGCATTCTGCCCTCATCTTATTTCTTGAATCCCTCTTTAAGGGTTGTCTTAACTGATAGTCAATGAATTCTGCAATATCAGATGAAGGGCACCACTCCGCAGATCTAGGGTGGTGCAGATCATCTGCATTAAACCTAGGATTTCCTAGGCAATCAAAAAATTTAACTTTTGAAGAATCCAAATGTTTAGATTTTTTAAGAACTTTTTTGAATTTCTTAATCTTCAGAGAAGCCGAAGAATTATCTGAAGAATTGGAAATAAAATGTTTTGATTTATTAGAATCTAAGGATGAATCAGAATTAACGTCTGTATCAGAAATCTCAGAATCTTCAACATTGGCCAAAGCCTCTCCCATTAGTAACCTCTTGGGAGTAGAGGGAAATGCAGGTGTTTTCCTTCCTTTCCTGCCAGGAACGACTGAACCAGAGACAATCTGGCGAGATTTCTGGAGTCATTTTTTACTAGTTTTAATGCCACTAGAAATAGGCCTTTTTCTTTTTAAAGTCTTTTTAGAAGATTTGTCAATTAATAAAGAAATCTTTTCAAGCATAGAATTCATTGATGTGTCAATCATCTTTTGAAAACTGTCTGAATTAAGAGGGTTCAAATCTGAAGATTGAGACATAATTAAATAAATAAAAATTATTTAAAATAAATATAAATTTAAAAAGAATTAATAAAATTTATTGAACAAAAAATCAATCAATGAATATATCTAAATTTTTTATATATATGTTGACCCCAAAGAGTGTGACCTAACAAACAAATTTTGAATCTAAAGAAAAATAAACTTATTGAAATAATATCTATAATGGCCAAAAGATGGAGACAAAGTCCATCAAAAGAACAAGTATAATGAAACTGAGGAAATATTCACAATTTAAGAGCTGCGCTTTTCAGTAACGCAACAAAGTAGCAACTATCCGACATGCAAACAGCTGATTGTCGGAAGGAGGCGGGAGATAGAAATGTAACTGCGCAATACGAGGAGAAAGCTGCGCATGCGCACTGAGACCGACAGAGACAAGATGGGCATCGGAACAGTGCTGCATAACGCAGCAGGGGCAAATAACCGATTACAAGCAAAGGATGCTTTGTAATCGGTTCAAATAAAAGGTAATGAAAACCGGAGTCAGAGGTTTTTAAAAAAAAAAAAAATAAACAAGGGGGAATATTAATATAACCAACGAAAAAAGATAAATATAAACAGAACAACTAATAACAAAGTATTGATAAAAGATAGATATACAGCAATAAAAAACAAAACGAACACAATAAAAACTTTATTATGAATACAAATTTATGATACTTATCTCTCAGATGCAGTAAAAGAAAGAGGATGTATTATTGTATTTTGGACAGTTTATAGCTCTTATTAGCAATCTGATTGGTTATGTGGTTTTAGTTTAATCAGTTCTCTATGCTGATTGGTCACTGATTTATTATTGTTTTTACTGTCTACTTTTTAAATTTGACAGTTTGTTGTATTTTTATCTATACTTTGAATAACTGCATTTTAATAGTAAAGAAAGAGAATGCAAAATATGAGTCTCTGGTCTTGTAATAAAATCAGCAGCTGCACACTTTCTAACAAGCTGTAGAGAAAGTCCGTCTTCGGTGAAGATTACCTCTGTCAGAGAGCGGGAGGAGTCAACCTCCGTAGTTTCGAAAAGGAGATTCCGGTACTGATGGGGAAATTAAGTAACTGCTGATTTGAAGTAAGTGAAGTAAGCAGTACCTTTCCTTGAGTACGCTGAGGTAGCAGCGGATTACTTAAGAGCACCTTCCGATGTCATCGCTGTGCTTGTTCAGTGCAGAGCGTAGAGTTATTACTGCATCAGCTGTTGCAAAACGGTTGCGGTTAAATTCCCTTCTCGCTCCGGAATGACTAGATTGTAGGCTTTAGAAATGGATACACTAAGTAAGTGTCATATGTTGATAAACCAAGCTGTAGTCTTCAGTGGATATGTTGAATTAAACAGTCTGGGCAGAAGCAGTCCCAGGGAAGGCTCAGTTGAAGTTTTGTTCAGGTCAAACAAACTACTAATTACTAAGCACCTGGGTCAGGTTGTGTGAGCCTTTTAACAGGGAGAAGGAGGACAGACTGGAAAGTGCTAAAATTAAAGGGACAGTACAAGCAAGCTCCTGACAGGGACATTTTACACTAGATTTTTCTTTGCATAAATGTTTTGTAGATGATTCATCTATAAAGCCCATCTGGTAGTGTTTTTGTAACAATGTATAGTTTAGCTTATTTTTAAATAACATTTTACTGATTTCCAGACTCCTAACCAAGCTCCAAAGTTATAGATGTATACAGATGTTTACAGACTCTAGCTTGTGTAATGGGTATTTTCATATGCAGAGGAGGGGGAGTGTCTAAATTTCTTGCTTTCTCAGCCCATTTCAGTGGGTGTCCCAGCATAAAAGAACACATGGGTGTGTGAATTTAGAGTGGAGCTGCAAAAACCAATCAGTCAGCCAAAGTAGAAAATATATAACACATCCTGAAAAATCACTAAGTGAACCTAATGGCAACTACCTATTTCACACACCCTTGAAAAATAACACAATTCATAAAACAACTGTAAAAAAGGTATGACCTACCTATTGCACTTTCCACTTAAAAATCCACATTCTCCAAATATGAGCTAAACAGATCACAATGTATATAAATCAAGGCACTGCTCAAAGTTAATTGTATCAAAACAAGGTTTATATGCCAATAATCTATATAAAAAAAGAGAATTTTCAAAACACTATTCCAAAAGTTACTCCAAAAGGCCGATACTTAGTGTCAATGATATGCTCATTTGTACGATTATAGATAGTATTTAAAGATTGTATTCCACAATAAAGCATATGAATTGTTAACATCCTCTAAGTGAGATTCACAGGGAGCAAAATAACAATTCACCGGTCCTCTCAGAGTGAAGGTTTTTACACAAGTGATCTAATAAAATAAGTTTCACAGTCCTTAAAGGGACAGTATACACTCATTTTCATATAACTGCATGTAATAGACACGACTATAAAGAATAAGATGCACAGATACTGAAATAAAAATCCAGTATAAAACTGTTTAAAAACTTACTTACTTAGCTCTCAGTTTAGCTCTTTTAAAAAGGCAGCTGGAAAGCCCACTGAAAGTGGGAAATAAGATACTCCCCCCTCCCCCTTCTTTTGCATATGAAAAGACCCTTTACACAAACAGGAGCAAGTTGGAGTAGGTAGATGACGGTATGCTCATAAAACATTTGGGCTTGGTTAGGAGTCTGAAAATCAGAGCAATGTTATTTAAAAATAAGCAAAACTATACATTTTTAAAAAATAAACCTTTATGGGCTATATAAATAGATAATCTACAAAATATTTATGCAAAGAAAAAAATGAGTGTATATTGTCCCTTTAAAGGGACAGTTTACTCAAAAAATGTCTTCCCTTTAATTTCTTCCCAATGATCGACTTTACCTGCTGGAGTGTTAAATTGTTAAATTGTTACAAGTATTTTCATTACCCTTATATTGGCATTTGAAATAGTTTATTTAGCCTGTGGTATCCCCACCCATCCTGAAAGTTTTTGGTCTCAAGGCCAAGCTGTTTTAACACAGCCAGTAGAGGAAATTACACTCCCAGTGGGTTATAGAAGAGATAAGGTAATAAAATGTTAATTTTCCATTGTTCTCTCCAAGTATTGGTGATTGGTTTAAGGACAGATATTAGATAAAGAAGCATTTATATGTACACAATGGGATAAAGTAATGAGATCTGATTATACCTACTAGCGCAACCCATTTTATAAGGTTGTGGCTTCAAAACACATAATCAGCTATTTGATATACACAAATAAACCTTAAAATGCAAATCTCATACATTTTATACTCTGCAGCTGGTAAAAAATGTAACTGGAAACACATTAAGGGAAAAACAATTTTATAGTATCCTGTCTCTTTAATCATTTGCAGGGTGCCTTAAAATCAGTCACTGGACTGTCTGGCAATGCTGGTCCTCAAAGAGTTATACAATAACCACAGAATAATTCACAGGACCATACAGATACACTGATCCTCTCAGAGTGCTCCAACCTCACTCACTGGCCAGTTCCTTGTAAAGTTTCCCCAATCTCACCGGAATCCTTAGTCCTGTATCGCCACTTGTGAGACCTCAGTAGACAACCACCATACAGTAACAACTTTGTCAGCGAGCATGGTCTTCACTTAGACATTAGTTTGCTACGCGCATTTCACCCGTCAATTGTTAGTAGTTACATACGTTTTTACAGATATCTTTGTAAACAAGATTGCTTTAAAAAACAAAATGGAACTCCAGCGTATATACACTAGGAGCAACAGAAATGTCTATTGTTCAAACACTTATTCTTGCCTTTTTCCATGACATGACCAGCATGCATCCAATGTATGCTTTCAAGCCTTGTGAAAGCTATGTGATGTCATGCATTCCCCATGGGACTACCAGGGGGCACTAGAGAAGAGACAACTCATACAGACACTAAAGCAATATGTGGGCAGCCTGACAAAATATAGGGCCAGATTTCCAGTGACACGCTAACAGTTAAGCACAAGAGAAAAGGGGTTTATCGTGGGGGTTTACGCACGTCGGATTTAGGCCTCATGTGGAAAGTAAACTTGTTTGCTTGAGAGCAATTGAAGTTAAGGCATTCGTTATAGTGGGTCCTCAGAGCTCTGGTTTTGCAAAACAATAAAGTGTCAAAAAACACATTAAAAATACATTTAAAAATGATTAACCCCTTAACGACCAGCGCCATACCCTGTATGACGCTGGTCGTTATGCCCTTAAGGGGCTTCTCTCTGCCGCAATCTTGCTCAAAATAGTGAGATTGTGCTATTTCTGCATGGGGCACTGCAGAAATAGATTTGCAGAGTCTGTGGCCCTCTCTGCATCGGACAGCGGTGGTGACGATCATTGGTGGGTGGGAGCGTAAGGAGGGAGGCGGGTGGGCAGCCCATCGCTGGAGGGGGCGGGAGGCAAGGTGGGAGTGGGTGGGACTGCTCGGCCACGCTACAGGGTATAGAAAAAAAAAACATAATTTATGCTTACCTGATAAATTTATTTCTCTTGTAGTGTATCCAGTCCACGGATCATCCATTACTTATGGGATATTAACTCCTCCCCAACAGGAAGTGCAAGAGGATTCACCCAGCAGAGCTGCTATATAGCTCCTCCCCTAACTGCCATTACCAGTCATTCGACCGAAAACATGCAGAGAAAGGAAAACCATAGGGTACAGTGGTGACTGTAGTTTAATGGAAAAATTACCTGCCTTAAAGTGACAGGGCGGGCCGTGGACTGGATACACTACAAGAGAAATAAATTTATCAGGTAAGCATAAATTATGTTTTCTCTTGTTAAGTGTATCCAGTCCACGGATCATCCATTACTTATGGGATACCAATACCAAAGCTAAAGTACACGGATGACGGGAGGGACAGGCAGGCTCTTTATACGGAAGGAACCACTGCCTGAAGAACCTTTCTCCCAAAAACAGCCTCCGAAGAAGCAAAAGTGTCAAATTTGTAAAATTTGGAAAAAGTATGAAGAGAAGACCAAGTTGCAGCCTTGCAAATCTGTTCAACAGAAGCCTCATTCTTAAAGGCCCAAGTGGAAGCCACAGCTCTAGTAGAATGTGCTGTAATTCTTTCAGGAGGCTGCTGTCCAGCAGTCTCATAGGCTAACCGTATTATGCTACGAAGCCAAAAGGAGAGAGAGGTAGCCGAAGCTTTTTGACCTCTCCTCTGACCAGAATAAACGACAAACAGGGAAGACGTTTGTCGAAAATCCTTAGTTGCCTGTAGATAAAATTTCAGGGCACGGACTACATCTAGATTGTGTAGCAGACGTTCCTTTTTCGAAGAAGGATTAGGACACAAAGATGTAACCACAATCTCTTGATTGATATTCCTGTTAGTGACCACCTTAGGTAGGAACCCAGGTTTAGTACGCAGAACTACCTTGTCTGAATGAAAAATCAGATAAAGAGAATCACAATGTAAGGCAGATAACTCAGAGACTCTTCGAGCCGAGGAAATCGCCATTAAAAACAGAACTTTCCAAGATAACAACTTGATATCAATGGAATGAAGGGGTTCAAACGGAACCCCCTGTAAAACATTAAGAACTAAGTTCAAACTCCATGGTGGAGCAACAGTTTTAAACACAGGCTTGATCCTAGCTAAAGCCTGACAAAAAGCTTGAACGTCCGGAACTTCTGACAGACGTTTGTGTAAAAGAATGGACAGAGCTGAAATCTGTCCCTTTAAGGAACTAGCGGATAAACCCTTTTCTAAACCTTCTTGTAGAAAAGACAATATCCTCGGAATCCTAACCTTACTCCATGAGTAACTCTTGGATTCGCACCAATATAAGTATTTGCGCCATATCTTATGGTAAATCTTTCTGGTAACAGGCTTCCTAGCCTGTATTAAGGTATCAATAACTGACTCAGAAAAAACACGTTTTGATAAAATCAAGCGTTCAATTTCCAAGCAGTCAGCTTCAGAGAAATTAGATTTTGATGTTTGAAGGGACCCTGGATCAGAAGGTCCTGTTTCAGAGGTAGCGACCAAGGTGGACAGGATGACATGTCCACTAGATCTGCATACCAAGTCCTGCGTGGCCATGCAGGCGTTATTAGAATCACTGATGCTCTCTCCTGTTTGATTCTGGCAATCAATCGAGGAAGCATCGGGAAGGGTGGAAACACATAAGCCATCCCGAAGGTCCAAGGTGCTGTCAAAGCATCTATCAGAACCGCTCCCGGATCCCTGGATCTGGACCCGTAACGAGGAAGCTTGGCGTTCTGTCGAGACGCCATGAGATCTATCTCTGGTTTGCCCCAACGTCGAAGTATTTGGGCAAAGACCTCCGGATGAAGTTCCCACTCCCCCGGATGAAAAGTCTGACGACTTAAGAAATCCGCCTCCCAGTTCTCCACTCCCGGGATGTGTATTGCTGACAGGTGGCAAGAGTGAGACTCTGCCCAGTGAATTATCTTTGATACTTCCATCATTGCTAGGGAGCTTCTTGTCCCTCCCTGATGGTTGATGTAAGCTACAGTCGTGATGTTGTCCGACTGAAACCTGATGAACCCCCGAGTTGTTAACTGGGGCCAAGCCAGAAGGGCATTGAGAACTGCTCTCAATTCCAGAATGTTTATTGGTAGGAGACTCTCCTCCTGATTCCATTGTCCCTGAGCCTTCAGAGAATTCCAGACAGCGCCCCAACCTAGTAGGCTGGCGTCTGTTGTTACAATTGTCCAGTCCGGCCTGCTGAATGGCATCCCCCTGGACAGATGTGGCCGAGAAAGCCACCATAGAAGAGAATTTCTGGTCTCTTGATCCAGATTCAGAGTAGGGGACAAGTCTGAGTAATCCCCATTCCACTGACTTAGCATGCACAATTGCAGCGGTCTGAGATGTAGACGTGCAAAGGGTACTATGTCCATTGCTGCTACCATTAAGCCGATCACCTCCATGCATTGAGCTACTGACGGGTGTTGAATGGAATGAAGGACACGGCATGCATTTTGAAGCTTTGTTAACCTGTCTTCTGTCAGGTAAATCTTCATTTCTACAGAATCTATAAGAGTCCCCAAGAAGGGAACTCTTGTGAGTGGAAAGAGAGAACTCTTCTTTTCGTTCACCTTCCATCCATGCGACCTTAGAAATGCCAGTACTAACTCTGTATGAGACTTGGCAGTTTGAAAGCTTGAAGCTTGTATCAGAATGTCGTCTAGGTACGGAGCTACCGCAATTCCTCGCGGTCTTAGTACCGCCAGAAGAGCACACAGAACCTTTGTGAAGATTCTCGGAGCCGTAGCCAATCCGAATGGAAGAGCTACAAACTGGTAATGCCTGTCTAGAAAGGCAAACCTTAGATACCGGTAATGATCTTTGTGAATCGGTATGTGAAGGTAAGCATCCTTTAAATCCACTGTGGTCATGTACTGACCCTTTTGGATCATGGGTAAAATTGTCCGAATAGTTTCCATTTTGAACGATGGAACTCTTAGGAATTTGTTTAGGATCTTTAAATCCAAGATTGGCCTGAAAGTTCCCTCTTTTTTGGGAACCACAAACAGATTTGAGTAAAACCCTTGTCCTTGTTCCGACCGCGGAACCGGATGGATCACTCCCATTAATAAAAGATCTTGTATGCAGCGTAGAAACGCCTCTTTCTTTATTTGGTTTGTTGACAACCTTGACAGATGAAATCTCCCTCTTGGGGGAGAGAATTTGAAGTCTAGAAGGTATCCCTGAGATATGATCTCTAACGCCCAGGGATCCTGGACATCTCTTGCCCAAGCCTGGGCGAAGAGAGAAAGTCTGCCCCCCACTAGATCCGTTCCTGGATCGGGGGCCCTCGATTCATGCTGTCTTAGGGGCAGCAGCAGGTTTCCTGGCCTGCTTGCCCTTGTTCCAGGACTGGTTAGGTCTCCAGCCTTGTCTGTAGCGAGCAACAGCTCCTTCCTGTTTTGGTGCAGAGGAAGTTGATGCTGCTCCTGCTTTGAAATTACGAAAGGAACGAAAATTAGACTGTCTAGCCTTAGGTTTGGCTCTGTCTTGAGGCAGGGCATGGCCTTTACCTCCTGTAATGTCAGCAATAATTTCTTTCAACCCGGGCCCGAATAAGGTCTGCCCTTTGAAAGGTATATTAAGCAATTTAGATTTAGAAGTAACGTCAGCTGACCAGGATTTTAGCCACAGTGCTCTGCGTGCCTGAATGGCGAATCCGGAATTCTTAGCCGTAAGTTTAGTTAAATGTACTACGGCATCTGAAATAAATGAGTTAGCTAACTTAAGGGCTTTAAGCTTGTGTGTAATCTCATCTAATGGAGCTGATTCAAGTGTCTCTTCCAGAGACTCAAACCAAAATGCTGCTGCAGCCGTGACAGGCGCAATGCATGCAAGAGGTTGCAATATAAAACCTTGTTGAACAAACATTTTCTTAAGGTAACCCTCTAACTTTTTATCCATTGGATCTGAAAAGGCACAGCTATCCTCCACCGGGATAGTGGTACGCTTAGCTAAAGTAGAAACTGCTCCCTCCACCTTAGGGACCGTTTGCCATAAGTCCCGTGTGGTGGCGTCTATTGGAAACATCTTTCTAAATATCGGAGGGGGTGAGAACGGCACACCGGGTCTATCCCACTCCTTAGTAACAATTTCAGTAAGTCTCTTAGGTATAGGAAAAACGTCAGTACTCGCCGGTACCGCAAAATATTTATCCAACCTACACATTTTCTCTGGTATTGCAACTGTGTTACAATCATTCAGAGCCGCTAACACCTCCCCTAGTAATACACGGAGGTTTTCCAGCTTAAATTTAAAATTTGAAATATCTGAATCCAGTTTGTTTGGATCAGAACCGTCACCCGCAGAATGAAGCTCTCCGTCCTCATGTTCTGCAAATTGTGACGCAGTGTCTGACATGGCCCTAATATTATCAGCGCACTCTGTTCTCACCCCAGAGTGATCACGCTTACCTCTTAGTTCTGGTAATTTAGCCAAAACTTCAGTCATAACAGTAGCCATATCCTGTAATGTGATTTGTAATGGCCGCCCAGATGTACTCGGCGCTACAATATCACGCACCTCCCGAGCGGGAGATGCAGGTACTGACACGTGAGGCGAGTTAGTCGGCATAACTCTCCCCTCGTTGTTTGGTGAAATATGTTCAATTTGTACAGATTGACTTTTATTTAAAGTAGCATCAATACAGTTAGTACATAAATTTCTATTGGGCTCCACTTTGGCTTTAGCACATATAGCACAGATATCTTCCTCTGAATCAGACATGTTTAACACACTAGCAAATAAACTAGCAACTTGGAAATACTTTTCAAGTAATTTACTATAATATGAAAACGTACTGTGCCTATAAGAAGCACAGAAAAAGTTATGACAGTTGAAAATTAATAAACTGAAAAGTTATAGCATCAAATCTTTGTAAAAAACACAATTTTAGCAAAGGATTGCTCCCATTAGCAAAGGATAACTAACCCTGATAGCAGAAAAAAAAAAAAAAATACAGAAATAAACGTTTTTTTTTTTATCACAGTCAACTACAATCTCACAGCTCTGCTGTGAGTGATTACCTCCCTCAAAACAAGTTTTGAAGACCCCTGAGTTCTGTAGAGATGAACCGGATCATGCAGGGAAGACAATAAACTTCTGACTGAATTTTTTGATGCGTAGCAAAAGCACCAAAAAAGGTCCCTCCCCCTCACACATAACAGTGAGAGAGATCAGTAAACTGTCATAAATTAAATAAAACGACTGCCAAGTGGAAAAAAATAGTGCCCAAAACATTTTTTCACCCAGTACCTCAGAAAATTAAACGATTTTACATGCCAGCAAAAAACATTAATAAATTGAGTGTTATTAAAAAGCCTGTTGCTAGTCCCTGCAAATTAGGCTAAAGTTTTATGCATACAGTATAATTCCAGTGAAGTGCCATTCCCCAGAATACTGAAGTGTAAAATATACATACATGACAGCCTGATACCAGTTGCTGCTACTGCATTTAAGGCTGAGTTTACATTATATCGGTATGGCAGAATTTTCTCATCAATTCCATTGTCAGAAAATAATAAGCTGCTACATACCTCTTTGCAGATTAATCTGCCCGCTGTCCCCTGATCTGAAGTTTACCTCTCCTCAGATGGCCGAGAAACAGCAATATGATCTTAACTACTCCGGCTAAAATCATAGAAAAACTCAGGTAGATTCTTCTTCAAATTCTACCAGAGAAGGAATAACACACTCCGGTGCTATTATAAAATAACAAACTTTTGATTGAAGGTATGAAACTAAGTATAATCACCACAGTCCTCTCACACATCCTATCTATTCGTTGGGTGCAAGAGAATGACTGGTAATGGCAGTTAGGGGAGGAGCTATATAGCAGCTCTGCTGGGTGAATCCTCTTGCACTTCCTGTTGGGGAGGAGTTAATATCCCATAAGTAATGGATGATCCGTGGACTGGATACACTTAACAAGAGAAAACTGTGTCATTGAGGGGTAAGTAGGGATCTGTGAGGGGGCAGTGTATTGAGGGGGGGGGGCAGCTACACTACAGAAAAAATGGGACGTTTATTTATTTTTTTAAATTGCCTATTTTGCAACAAAATGGGTACTGGCAGACAGCTGCCAGTACCTAAGATGGTGGCAAATAGGTAGAGGGAGGAGGGTTAGAGAGCTTTTTTTGGGGCATCAGGGACGTTGGGGGGTTAGGGGTAACCTACACTGCAACAAATATATTTAAAAAAATAAAAATAAAAAAATAAAAAAAGGCTTTTATTTTCATACTGGCAGACTTTCTGCTAGTACTTATGATGGCAATGACAATTGTAATGTTGGGGAGGGAATAGAGCTGTTTGAGGGATGTCAGGGAGAAAACAGGGGATGGGATGTGTCAGGTGGTAGGCTGATCTCTACACTAAAGCTAAAATTACCCCAACAAGCTACCTAATTAACCCCTTTACTGCTGGGCATAATACTAGTGTGGTGAGCAGCAGCATTTAGCGGCCTTTTAATTACCAAAAAGTAATGCTATTTCTGAACAAAGGGGATCCCAGAGAAGCATTTACAACCATTTGTGCCATAATTGCACAAGTTGTTTGTAAATAATATCAGTGAGAAACCTAAAATTGTGAAAAAGTTAACGTTATTTTTTTATTTGATCGCATTTGGCAGTGAAATGGTGGCATAAAAATATACCAAAATAAGCCTAGATCAATACTTTGGTTTGTCTACTAAAAAAAAATATATAGTTTTGATAGGTAAATATAAAAAAGGCTCTATTTCTGTTTACATGTAGTGATGGGAAAAGTGCATTGGAGCCCCTTGCAGTTAAGTAGATTAGAACATAGCAGAATATGTTCTATGTATTTTTAAATAGATATTCCAATATATATCTTTATATATCTATTCCTATGTAATAATTTATACATATACAGTATCTCACAAAAGTGAGTGCACCCCTCACATTTTTGTAAAAATTTTATTATATCTTTTCATGTGACAACACTGAAGAAATTATACTTTGCCACAATGTAAAGTAGTGAGTGTACAGTCTGTATAACAGTGTACATTTGCTGTCCCCTACAAATAACTCAAAACACAGTCATTAATGTCTAAACCGTTGGCAACAAAAGTGAGTACACCCATAAGTGGAAATGTCCAAATTAGGCCCAAAGTGTCAATATTTTGTGTGGCCACCATTATTTTCCAGCACTGCCTTAACCCTCTTGGGCATGGAGTTTACCAGAGCTTCACAGGTTGCCACTGCAGTCCTCTTCCACTCCTCCATGATGACATCACGCAGCTGGTGGATGTTAGAGACATTGCACTTACCCACCTTCCATTGAGGATGCCCCACAGATGCTCAAC